>NC_090873.1:47610058-47626514 GCF_036669935.1 Montipora foliosa
CCTCTCATTGACACAGCTTATTTTGACTTAAAAGTGAGTAGCTCTCGAACAGGATTATAATTGTGACTTTAGGCGGTAGTTCTTGTCAACCGGGCGTTTCATGTAAAAGCACCCGAAGGACTTTTTTGAGGAGTTGGTGTCCAGCTCCAGGCAGGCGCCGGCACGATCAGGAGCCAGCGATACGTCGGTCAGCCGAAGGCAGACATTTGCTTTATGGAAGAGGCCAAAACGGGGACAGATGGGAGGAGGATCTGCAACTGAAAAATAAGTAATGCTTGCATCTTAGCTAGTTGCTTTTGCAGTGTTGAAAATTGCATTGCATTGATTTGTTAACGAATTTTTGCTGACATTATTCGTTTGAACGGGATTCTCAACAGTCAACTTTTCGAGAGAAGCGAGGAGGATAAACTGAAGTGACGCAGTCGCAGACACCATCTGTAACCCCAAACGTATTGGCTCACAACAAAGACATTCGTGGGTACCCAGCCTCTTTTTGTGTCAGTGTGACACATTGTCAAGCTGTATATCTGATACATGCAGATAATTAGCAGTCATTTTCCGTAGAGAGCATTGCTTTCCTAGTAACTATCGACAGTGGTCATTTTGTAGTTAGCGAACTTCTTACCGGAAATGTGCTCGCTGACAATCTTGAAGCTATTTATGACAATCGCCAAATTGAATCCCTGCAGGAGGTAAGAGATTTGAGAAAAAGTCATGATTAAAAGGAAACGATTGCGGGAGGATCTCATATTCTGTCAAATGATTGAAACTCTTACACAAAATATCATTTTTAAAGGGCAAACAACATTCAGGGGAAGTATTTTACTAACTAGAACCCTATGCGGCCGTAAATATGGCGTTTACGTAACACTACTCCCCCTCTCCCAAGTTTCGGGGAGACGTAAGTAACGGCCTCGTTGAAAAGTATCATGATGTATTCCTTCACCATTCCATCAGCTTTGCTATTTTTGGTTATTATTGAAGCCCTAAAATAGAGGGATTTATAACTCCGCTTACGGCAAAGTCAGGCTTCGAAATTTTTCGTTTTTTTCCAAGGGGAATAATTTTGTTTCATTTCAGTTCCTGTAAACCTGAATCGAAATTTGTGTTAATGATGTGTTTATCGTACGGGTTCCGTTAGCAAGAGAGTACAGAAGATATTGTAAGGTAAGGAGAATATCCGTCCTAGGCCACTTACTGGTTAGACTTTCTGCGAGGTACGAGCAGTCGGGAAAACAAGCGCAAAACAAATGTGTAAGTAGGAGCCATTTACACTTACCGTTTCCGTTTTGTCCACATCTGCATGAACACAAGCTAGAGAAAAAAATACATAGGCACTATTGAAACCTATCTTGTCACAGAAACAAAATTAAGCTGTAGTTGATGATCTATCATTAGAGCGGCTTATACATTCACTGCCGTAAAAGAAATTACGAGACGCAAATGCATGCAGGTGGGGGCACACGCTTTTTAATCTGATTGGTTGACTGACACTCCGCTTAAGCCATTCCTAAGAAGTAGCAATGCAAAACCAAAGAAATCACCTAGGTACTATGGACAGCCAAATGAAAACCACTGCATCTCGGTAAATGTACCAAATCGTGAAGAGTACTACTATACAGGCTGACATCCTCATATCTGGTGCTATCCAAGTTCCCCTGAATCCGTCTGTCTCATTTCTTTTCTTCCTGCGAAATCATTGATTTCACGAGCACGTTGATTACCGTATCGAAGTGCTTCCATTGTCCTGCTCTTACAATACTTAACATATTTAAGATAGGTTTTCTTAGTCTGGCGAAAAACTGTACCGTTAATTGGAAATCTGAAGACTTTAGCGTGCAAACAACAGTCACAACGAGGCGGTGACTTGCCACATTTGCAACCACTTTCATGAAGTGGCATAAGATCTGTAGCGCCTACATGGTCCAGATTGTTGTTCTGTGGAATCTTGTCAACCTACGAAGAAATCATGGAAACCTTTTAGTATTTCCTGGACCTTTGGCAATTAAGCGCTAAAGAATGTTTCATCCTTGAGACGGTGCCCGTAACAGAAAATCGAAACAACTTCTTTTAGGAATAATGAAGGAAAATACCGATACTACAACACTCCTCCTTTGTTGTATGAACGATGTAGTCCTTTCATTGTTTTCTCTCCTTTTTTTTAGCAGTGGGTTGGGAATAGCTCTTAATCCCAACCCCTCGATATAAAACTACAAAGACTTTCATTTCCACATTTTCCCACTTATGTCCAGAAAGGACCAACACGAAGACATCCAACAAGAATTGTCCCTTTAAGTCTAAGCCTTTGCTACCTGTTTCCCGCCCGCAATAAAATAAGGGTAAAGGTCAGCGTTTAACTTTTTAGCTTAGGGTGAATGCAACTGTTTATCCTTACTTTAGGGGCAGCATTTGGGGGACACTTCGTGGCGTTAATTAACAATTAGACCCTTCGCCCTCAAAGGCTACGGGTCAATAGCCCATGAGGCAAAGCCGAATGGGCTATTGACCCGTGGCCCTTGAGGGCGAAGGGTCTAATTGTTTTAGTATCACCCAACTAGTCGGACAGACAAGGCAATAATAAAGTTAGCAAATGCAAGTTGAAGAAATATTTATTGGGAATAAAATGAAAGAAAGCTTCACGCTTTTCGCTACTCGAGGACTATTACTAGTAGTCTTCTAGTAGCGTAGCCAATCAAAATGCAGGATTTGCATTAGTCCACTAGTTGGGTGATACCAGAAACCCTTATGGGTTTCTGATGATACTAATTGTCTGTATTACGCGACACATGGTGATGTTGAAGTTCGGGAGAAGAGCAAGGGGTCACTTCGTGACGCGTGCGTCTAATTACTTTCATTTCTCGACATATCTGCATTTACGTAAAACAGAAAACGCTTAATGTTCATTGCGTCTTTCCGTTCATTGGATAGTAATAGCATGCATCTCGGTTGTCAGTTTAGGTAGGGTGAGTTGTATCCGTTGTATGTTCACTTGTGTCCATAATAGGGACCTTAAGCAAGGACAACGATGACTGCTACGAGAACGCCACTTAACAATAGGTTTAATTAGCAAAAACAATAGCTCTGCACGCCCTGCACGTGCGTTTTACATTTTGATTCATTTCATTGCCGTTCTTGTCCTCACAACGACGTGAAATGATCAAATTTGAGGCTTTGTGGAGGACGTGAGCACTTGACGATGACTTTTCAATTTTTGCTCTAAATATCCACACCGTTATCAAAAATTTCATTCCTGGAATGTGTACTCAGACTGTCCAAGCCGAGCGACTTGGAGGAATCGCAAAATTATAACAATATCGGGAAATAATATTTTTAGACAACGTTCTCGTAGCCGTCGTCGTCGTCGTCGTCCTTTCTTAAGGTCCCCAGTTTTGATTTCTGGACCAAACCCAAGACCCGTTTTAATAGCCGCATCAAAGTTCTACGAACTAGTAGTTTAATAATTAAATCAAATGCATCAGTAACAATCGCCAAACCGTATGGCTTGGGACAAAGCCTCTTGTTAGAATATGAAGCATATCCTTTTCCAGATAAGTCCCTGTGTCCAATCCTCTGAAGAAGAAGCAACCAAGAGGGATGTCTTTTGCGTGGCGGGAACTTTTAATTTCCAAAGCTGTGCATGCTCCGATGTGATGCTTCTCTTGAGAGACTTTGGAGAATTTGACACAAGCCTTGCCACCACCTTTCGGGATGTCAAAACAGATGGCCGGTGGATGGGTACCTGTCAATTAATCGAGCAGTCACGCAGTTAATTACCGCTTCCGCAGGTTAATTATTTTTTTGACATTGAAGAAGCAAGTCAATTCATCCTTATTTAAATAAATCAATTGTTTGAGAACTAAATCTGCGATCGACAGATGATTGCTGTGCTCATAGCCTGGTCTATAAATGGCGTCGAGGGTGGACTGAGTTAAACTGGAGTTTATAATATAAATCATGTCATTTGGATGCTAACAATCCGCATTGTGCGAGGTTTGTATCGGACCACAAAACTTAGCACACGTAAAATGGCCTATTACATCAAGCAACCATAGAAATAAGGAATATATAATTTAGCAGTATAAAATCTGCAAATTTAGTAGGTGACGTTTGTGATTCTTCCTGACCTGTGATGGTTTTGTTAAACGAAACATGATTGTCCCATGTCATGAAGAAGTCCGCGCCCTAAAACGAAAAACAAATCACTAACAAACGCTACTAAGTGCAAAAACAGCAGTGCAGGATCATTTCACACTAATATGCTGTCATTTTTTTTGTCTGGCTTAGCTTGTTGCTGATAAATTAACACTTGAAAAAAGAGATACGGCTGACTTTAATTATCAGATCAGAGCATGAGGAGTTCACATTTTCACCAGATCTCAATATTTTACCTCACTGCAATGTTTAATAATAATTTAATGTAAACTGAAAAAGAACTTACTTTAGCGGATGGAGTATAAGAGGCATTCATGCAAACTGTGGAGGAAGCAAAACGTTTTCTTAGCACAAAGGTTACAGTTTCACTCTCAAAACAGCACACCTAAGTCGTTTTTTTTTTAATTTTAATTTCCTGGAGAAACGGGAAGATTATCCAGGGTTACAAATGATGAATTGCACGCCTAATTTCATAAACAGTTCAAAGTGTCAGTTCTTAACTCTTCACCCCAATTAAAGCAAAAACGTAGCAAGAGTTCAAAATGAGAATCCCAACACTTAACCCTAAATAAATTAAGGTCGGTAACGTTAAGAGTTGGTGACTTTCATCAAAATATTAAGTGCGTATTTCATCACTTTTTTCCCTTTCTTTTATTTTTTTTATTGACAGTTTATTAGAAGTTAGTTACAATAACTAAAAAAATATAAAAAAACTTGGTGACTTAGCAAAGGCAAATGAAAAGGAGAGCGAAAAGTGAGTGGCAAAGTCTTCACGTCTTGTGTGTTTTTATCCTTGGGTAAAAAGACAGTCAAAACAAACAAACAAACAAAAAGAAAAAGGTTTTCAAAAATGTAGAGAAGGCATTTATATTTCCTTTACTTTTGGATTTGTTGGAGACTCAGGTCTAAGGCCTTCTGTAAGGCAGAAAAGGTTCCCATTTCTTCTTGACAGTGGGGGCATTGTTTTCTATTTGATAAATACGTTTAAAATAAAGCAAAAAGTTCTTTAAGTTGGGGGTATGTTTTTTTAAGCGACAATCTTCGACACAAGTGCCAGTATCTGGTGTTTGACCAGTGTCGGTGACAACAACCGCATCAAAGTCTTCTTTATACCTTCATTTAATAGCCACAGTATAGTCAAAAGTGTACAAAGAAGACGACATTCATTGTTTCAGCAAAGGGGCGTAACAAAACAAGGAGACTAAGGAGAAAAAATATTTGTTTCTGAACCTGACCTTCAGCATCAATCTTCTTTTGAATATTCATCTTTGAGCAGCATCCGCAAGCGTGATGATCCTTTTCACAGCTACACTGACGCCTGGTCATCTCTAACGACGGTGCCGGTATGACGTAATCAAAGTTTATCACATCTGCAGTAGTAGAGAAAACAAAATCATAGCTACTACAAGTATGAGGCTGAAGTAACGCCGGCTGGGATTGAAGAAACGAGTGTGTGGTGAGGTTTAATTGTAAGACTTCATAGTCATGAATTCGAGGTGTAGTTGCTTTGACACAATGACGTCATGTACGAATGCTCGATGACGATGAAAGATCTACTGTTTGTGTCATCTAATATGACGGCAGTGACGAAGCGCGCAGATCAGCTGCACAGGTGACTCAAGAAATGTTAGGAAGGTTGTCCGATAAAACAGTGCCCACGGCAACCCCGAAAAATGTTATGGATACTTCGTATTTTATCAGCTCCTAGCTTCAACAACATAGAGGAATTTGGAAAAATGGCCGAGAAGTATGGGCGAGGTTTGTGAAATTGTTTGACAGTTAGTGTCATTAAAATAAGTTGATCATTCACCACGTTTGTCTCCCTTCAACCTACAATGTACCTACTTTCTAAACAACTGTATGCAAAAATCTTTATGGTCTGTTAACGCAGAATTATCATAGCTTCGTGTGGTACATAGGTTTAATTTACTTCGAAAATATGTTGGAACGAGCTGTTCGGCGTATAGGGCTTTTGATTTCATTTCATAGAGTTTTTTTTCGAAGCTTAACTTTGTCAGTGCTATTTTCTTGAACAAAAAAATTAAGGACGGAATGTTGAAAGCCGGCATCCTTCAGTGTGAAGAGAATGGAAACAACTTTCTCAAAACAACAATGCGCCAAACCTACTATCCTCGTTGAAAATTTTACCTTATAACAAGCTTTCTGCAAAGATATAATTTGTCAATACACTGCTATTACAAAAGATATTTTTGAACATACCTTCTTTCAATGCTGGTAGACCATTTGCAAGGGTGACGAAGGCCACTGTTACAAAGAAGATCAAAAACATATTCTCCATGTTGAAGGAGCTCCGTGCCAGATAGGCTGATACAGTGAGATTCTTTTTGCTTTACAGTTTTATAGGCAAATCACTGAGGCATTCTAGATATAAAAATATCCAATCACTGAGGGCGAGAGGCTGACTGTAGCGCCTTTTAAAGAAAATTAGGTAATCCGCCGAAACTGCCTTCAAGAAAATGAAACGCTGAGGTCATGCACCGAGTAAAATATGTGAGTTTGGCGTCTTTCATTTTCCATGAAATAATGTGTCCACGAAACTAAAAACGAAAGGGCGCAACTTTGTGAAAAGGGCACTTATTTCTACTCGTGACTGTCAACACGCGATCAGCTGATATGGTGTTGATTTTTTTTCGATTTTACGCGCGAGAAAAGGAAAGCCAGAACTTGTTTTTCTGACAACATTTTTCTGGACTGGATGATGCTGTCTTCTAGTAAATAATAACAATAATGGCACAAAAAGGGAACTAATTGCTGTGTTGAATAAAAGGCCACTGCTAATTAGCTGTCGTCAAAACGATGAAAATTACAGTGATTACGTTGATAAGTTTAACAGCGTAGTCTCAATTCTTGATCACTGAAGCCCGGTTTACACTACAGAAAATTTTCGGCACGGCTCGTGTGAAATTGGCACGGGTGCCTAAAAAGAGCTCGGCAAACTTTAGGGGCGTTTACACGACAGAGAAAAAATGGCGCGGGCCCGATAAAAACTGGAACGGTTCCAACAGTTTTTAAAACGAAACAGTGAACTTTTATCCGTTCCGCGACGGATCTATAGGCGCGGAGCGGATTAAAGTTCACTGTTACTTTGTAAAAACTGTTGGAACCGTTCCAGTTTTTGTCGGGCCCGTGCCATTTTTGCTCTGTCGTGTAAACTCGCCTTTTGTTTACACTACACCATTTTTACCGTATCAAAAATACCGTGCCAAACTTTTAGGGCCGGGGTAAGTTCTCTTGTAGACATGCGCAGTTCAATTATAATCAAGAACGTCCGCGTGATTTTGGTGGAGAATGAGCAGCCATCTTGAAATATACGCAAAAAAACCACTAGCCTCCATGAATTAAGGCTCAAATTTGGCCCTTTAAAGTGTTTACACTACTTGTTCTATCCGAATCGTGCCTTATTTTTTCAGCACCCGTACCAATTTTACCCGTGCTCGGACTACCTCGCCGAAGGTCCCAGCACGGGTAAGAATTTTGGTTCGGCACGGATAAAATTTGGTACTGACAGGTTGTTTACACTGCAAATTTTATCCGAGCCGAACCTTTTTTTTTTTGGGACCCGTGCCAATTTCACCCGAGCCGTGCCAACAAATGTCTATAGTGTAAACCGGGCTTGAGTGCCGGAGGACCCAACGTCATCAGAAAGAGAGTTACAGAGTCTAACTGTCAAATAACTGAAAGACCGAAGACCAACGGTGGTCGTATGGGAATGAAATCACCTCGTAACGCAAACGGTAAACGAAACATTTAATGTCAGGAAGAGTGTTTGCATTGGGGAGTCCGATTTTTAAATTACCGCGACCTTCATCACTATTTGAAGAGAGAAGGGGATGAAGTTCCCGGTGTTGTGGCTGCCCTTCGTGAGTGAGTGAGTGTCCTTTGTATGGGTGAGTGGGTATCACAGGTTCCCATCAGCTGAATAGCTGCCAAAACTTCAACCTACTCAATCAAATAAATAACAAACAAACAAACCCAGAATAACTCGTCCCAGAGTGGGAATACACCCACTCGTTCCAGATCTTCCGACTTTCACCCGTCCAATATGGCGACCGAAATACAAATTACCGCCTGCAAGCAAGCTAACCACAAGACAATAGATTTTAGGAACAAAAGCAATGGCTCACGCCCCGCACGTGCCTTCTACATTTTGGAACATTTCATCACCGTACTCGACTTGACGAATTTGAGATTATATGAATGACCTGGGCACCCGACGATAAATTGTCAATTTTCTCTCCAAACGTACATACTGTTTATCCCAACTTTATTCCATGGAAGATCATCATGACTCATTTGCCACACCGAAGAACTTGGACCAACCAGTCGCGATATGATTTTGTGTTTTTACATAACGCGGCTCCCTTTCTTTGATGGCATCTGACGTCACGGCGGCCATGTTGGTGGAAAGAACAATTGCGAAAAAGTCTTTTGGGAATTTGATTCTATTGTTATGCAAATCATGAGTAATAGTGGTGGTGGCAGCATGAGGCCAATATGAAAACGACCAAGGGCCAATATTGTCCACTACGGTCCCGATCGAGTGATTGCATCTGACGTCACGGTGGCCATGTTGGTGGAAAGAACAATTGCGAAAAAGTCTTTTGGGAATTTGATTATTATGCAAAACGTGAGCTACATTTTTCTATGGGCCACTTCTTTGCTTGTTCCCCCAAATTTTGCATAAGCATTGTTTTTGTTTTCTCTTGGGACCATTGTAATTCTCAAGAGAAACTGGAGACAATGCTTATGCAAAATTTGGGGGTACAAACAAAGAGTAATATGGTATTTTCCGAAGTGGCCTATTGTTTTGGCACCAACATGGCCGTCTTATCACGTGAGTGCAATCAAAGAACAGCTGTCACTGTCGTCCGTGGTTACGTTCTCTAACGAACAGTGAGTCTTACAGATAAATCGTCACTTTATAGCGAGATTTTGAAGTTATTACAAGTTCAACAGGAAAATTAAAGGAAAAAAAATTGATTTGAATTGTAAATGTCCCTCCCAGGAAACTCCAGGGAAGATATCTCTTTACAAACATTACTTTCGTTATTCAAATATGCCACAGGAACAAAAGAACCTTTGATTCGACAGCCAATGAGGCTCTGGTAAGCACATTAAAGACAATAGGTGATGTCAACGATATCTTCCCTTTTTGCGCATGCCTGCCAGCCGTCTCCAAAGCAAAACGTGAAGGATTACAAACATGCGGGTTTATCGTTTTGGATAACGTCATTGGGTTTGCCCTGATTAAAGAAATTCATACTGAAATAATAGAATAATAGATTCAGTGGACAGTACTTTTCTTAGCTAAATTTTTCAAAATTGAATGTGACGTGTTTCCTTAAAACTTTAGTGTCTCCAGATTGATTGCTTTTCTTGGGTTGTTATATTTACGTTGAATACTAAATATTCGGTATCATAAAAGAATATGACCACCAAGAAATTTAATGTATAATGTGTACAGCTGGCTGATCCAAAGTGCAATCTTGCTCTCTCGTGTCATTGGCTTCGTCTAAACTATCTAAATGGGAAATTGCGAATTTAAAAGGACAAGCCAGTAATAAACCCTCGAAAAATCAGGCGATAAAAGCGAAACTCGCAGAATTAAATTTGATTGCCTGTCTTGATTTGTTTTCTTCGTTTCGCCCGAATCGCATGATCAATTGAAATGCCGCTCTCAAGTTTCATTTGACGGGAAAAAAAAACTCAAAAAGAATCGCATGTTAAATTTGGATTTCAATTAAGTAGAATTTCAGTGCCATAAGTAATGAAATATACTGCTCGGAGAACACTCTCACCGATGAAGCTTTTACAGTAATTTGCATAACCATTTCCAACTGCTGGTGACACGAGACGCTTTCTGCCAAGTTCAAATTGTTTGGTAAATACTAAGGCTGTTTATGATTTCATGTAACCGAAAATCTCATTTCTCCGTACATAAATCTCAAAAATAAATTTCATCATATAATCAGTTTTCCAAGCAGATGAGTTGTTTTTATACCGAGTTCAATGTTCTCTGGCTCCCTACAGTATCAAGGGAAAGTTACTTGGTGTTAGTGATTCTCTCTGGGTAGCTAGTTGCTGTGAGGCAGCTCCGCCGTCATCGTAGGATCTTGAGCATCATTATTTTTCGCTTCAATTAGAGGATTCCCCTCCGCAGATTCCTTTGTATCTTCTTTTTTCTCTCCCTCCAACTTTTGATAAAGTAGCGGTCGATCAACACCTTCACTTTCCCGACTACAGCATCGGTTTCCCATCTCTTCCGCCGTTCCTATCTGTCCCGCTGTATTTGAACGACTTCCAAATATATTTTACATGGCTCCTGTCTCCATTTCCAAGAGTAAGTTGTTTGCGCCAAAAACTCGGACTTGTTGAATAGTCATAATTTCAGGTCGCGAAAAAAAAAAAAAACTCGGCGAAAAGGCGGATAGACGAGTACTGAGTTGCCACGTGTCTGGTGAGTGAATAAAAAGATTGAAAATGCATGGAGTCGAGGCTGGTGTGAGCAGAAGTGACTGTCGACGCAGGTCCTTTGTCTTTATTCCTTTTGAATCACAAAATAAGTAATTTTATGGATATTTTCAGAGAAAGTTTGTAACAAAATTTGTGCCGTACAACATCAAATCAGACTGGATGTTTTGCTCGCATGCAAAACGAGAAAGATTAGACACAGGTAACACATGAAACAACTTGACTGTAGCACTTTGCAAGACATATCAACTTGGCGATAATTTCTCAACAAACCTGAAAACTAACTCTTCACATACAACGCATACTCTGGTTTATTTCCACATGCTTTCACTTTACAATAATACATTTCCTCATCTGATAATGTCATAAAAGCAAGTGGCAGTCAAAACAAACTACAAATATCTGCTCTTTAAATAGCTTCGTGTATTCAGAAGCAATAAATATTTAATTTTCTTTTTCCATATCGAACAGCTACTCAAAGACACGAGACACAGCAATGTCAAAGAGCTTCTAATCCAGTCGTCTCTGGTTGACAAGAGGAAAAGCGAAACACGAGCACACTCAGAATTGGCAGCTCTCGGAAAGAAACGCCTCCTTCAAGCTATTCTAACCATAGTAACACGACCCATCTCTCGAGGGAAACCGAATTAACATCTGAACGATCTGAACAGTTTCTCCACACTGGACACAGTTCGCCAGATAATGCAGTAAAAATTGTGGAGGAAATAATTTAAGACAGTTCTTTTGATTCAGAAATTGCTACTCTAATTTACTCATTATCAGACGAAAAAAACGTTTGTTCATAGATCGGACAGAACGGTAATTCAGCGGCTTTTTTTCGCTCACAAACCCTCTCCTTAAAGTGATTGGTCCAACACTCAAACAGTTATCAACGGAAGCTTTGTAAAAGATCTGTCAAACTACTACATTTACGGACATTCAAGAATGCCATCATGTTCTCCTCACTGTACAGATACACAAGAAAGTTTGGAATGAAGATTAAGTAAATATTTCAGTGTCCTTCTTGATATACAAAAAGGTGAAATTAATTGTCTAAATACTGTTCTCATACCATCTGATTAACGATTAAATTGGATCATGTTCAACAACTTCGATATTTTGACGCTTCAGTTGACGTTTGTTCATAATGCAAATATTACATTTAAACCCACTTCTATAAACAAGCGCACTCCCGGACAAACCAGGAGACTGACTGTTGATACTGCAAACTTCAGTTACCTTTATCGTTCACGTTTAAACAATTAGAGCGTGGTCAAAATAAGAGGACCCGCTAGGTCACAACGATCACTGCGCAACATACTTTACACTTTTAAGAACAATTTTCTATGTAATGATTGTCTAAGGCAGAGAGGTTGGCCTCTTCAGGACAGAACTTAGGCGAGGAGTTGATCTGTCTTCCTTATTGATTTCACATATCAGGAGTCCAACAACCCTCTGCCATCGGAAATTAACACGGTATCATTAAATAGTACACAATCTGCTTTTTGAAGTGATTTTTGCACGGGGCTAGGAGTTTGCTTGCTGTGTAGGACGGTAACGCCCTCATCTCTGTGGGGGACGAGGAGGCCTCTTAAGGTTTGAAGATGTCTTGGAGGCAACCACAGGCTTCCCAGTATTCCAACAAGACTTTTGGATCCCAAATCCATCAACTGACAAAGATATTGTCTTAGACGGGATCTTGGTGAACTCTTTTCCGCCACTGTTATACCTAAAAATTAACACAAAAAGTAGTTGAGAGGCAGGGAACAACCAGACTACAACAAGCCGTTGCCTACTTATCGTCCCGCCAACGGAAAACCAAGCGGTCGAAAGATTCTAAACACTCAACGGTAAACGTGTTGATACGCTTGCTGGCCAAACAGCAACAACTACAACAAAAAAGTTTGAATTCCAAGAATAATAGGGAAAACAGCTAGAAAAAAACAAAAATAGAAATAGCAAACACGAGACAGCGAATTGATCGACTTTTTTAGGAGGAAGGAAAGGGGTTGCGAATAAAGCGCTCAATGTACACTTTGTTCTTAAAAGGAACCTCCACTCTTACTACAGAATAAGTTCTAAACCGAAGAAAATTATGTTTACAAACAATTTGTTCGAAATTTGTTTTTGAAAAATGTTTTTATATCAGGAGAAGTGAATTTTAAAATCGGTTATTTTCACTTTCAAATTTCGCGGGCCCTCCATCTTGAATAATTGCGCCATGTTGTTCTGACACAAAGACGTTTTGTCTAATAACAATAGGGCAACCGTTATACGTCACAATTATTTAAGATGGCAGCGCCCGCAAAATTTTGAAAACAAAACTAGGCGATTTTAAAACTTATTTCTTTCGGATACAAACGCTTTCTTTGAAAATAGTTTAGATTGACTTGCTTGTAAAGGTTCTTTCCTGTGATTTAATTTTTTTTTTTTTTGTCAAGTGACGGTTCCCTGCAAGACCGCCATTTTTGAGATAGGGCGGAGTCTCATCAGGCAATCGTTAAGATATCGCACGCACGGCAAACACATCCACATGCATAGTGGTCAGTGCACTTACTTGTACAGGAATTCGAGCATTTTGCTCGTCACCAGCCGTGGTCCGATTCCAAATACCTTGTACAGCTAAACACAGACACAAAAAAATCTTTAGAAAAACCATAGTTGGTAGAGGGACGCACTATGGAACAACTAAAAGAAATCAGGTCCAACAGTTACTCGAGTTAGCATCGCACAACAAAAGATGAAATGATCCTTGAATTTATCCTGGACAATTTTAAAGCAATTCTCGTCTTGCAGGACAAACTGAAAAAAATTCAGGTGGCTCCAACGGGAGCTACGAAGCCACACAGTCGGGAGCAGGTTAATATGTTGGGCTGATGTGTTCCCGTTACACGGCCTTCAATGAAAGGAATGTATTGTATTATGTAAACACCAATGAAATACCAAGGGTGCACTTTTCGCGCGAAAAACATGGTTACCTTCACATCACACTCTCATTGTTAATTCTGTTAAAATATAAAATGCTACACGGCTAACGTTTTGGCATAAACCGTAACCCCTTGTACTTGTACATACTCATTGCCATGCAATTTGACTTCTTCAATTCCCAAGACCAAAAACTCCCGTATGACCTTGTAGCTTCAGTTGGTAGAGCAGCCGTGATTTAAACCCGAAGGTCGCGGGTTCAATTCCCACCCTGGTCAAGTGTTTTCTCTGTCGCTTGTGTGGGCCCATTTCAATGAGTGGGGCTCTTACGCTCACATTGATGTAGATGGGCAGAAAATAGCACTTCACACTAACCCCTCTCATAGTTAATTTCTGTTAACCGTGACAAGACGAATTGAATGCACAATTTACCTCGTGTCATTATCAAGGTTGTGAATGTAGATACCACGGAACTTGGAGGGACCATCTCTGAATAAAATCATAAAATGATGACCGTCGCAATTCAGACAGGAGCCTACAAATGAGAGAGAAAAAAAGTTCAACCCGAAAGACGCAAAGGATCAACGTTTTTGAAACAAGCATGGATACTGCTACTTCCACAGGGCTGTCAAATACCTTATGTTCACATGCCAAACAACGAACGGATATCAGGGCAACGCGTTGCACGATACCGAGATTTGTATAATTAACAATTAGAACCCGTAGCCCGCAAGGGCCCGCAAGGGCCGCAAGGGATACGGGTCGATAGCCCCATGAGGTGAAGCCTGACCGATAGGGACTATTGACCCGTGGCCCTTACCGTAACCCGTGGCGAAGCGGTCTAATTGTCTTATTATCCACCCAACTAGTCGACGAAAGTAAAACAGGCACATAATTAAATTAATAATATAATATATTGGGAATAAAACGAAAGAAAGCGTCACGCTTTTCGCTACTGCGAGGGACTATTACTAAATAGGTAAAGGTAAAGGTACACGTATTTAAACGTCGGAACTGATGTTCCTTTACTCTCTAGAGAGAACTCTCCCAGGAAGGCCGACGGTCCCTCCAGTATGCGTCCAGTAGTCCTCCCAGGAAGCGTAAGCCAAATCCAAAAATGCAGGATTTGCATTAGTCCACTAGTTGGGGCTGATACTAATCGCGAATATCCTGTGAGAGTTGGAAACCATACTGGATTCTCAAGGGCAAATTTGTAGGTTGAGAACAAAATTGAGAAGGTTTCACTTGCAACAACAACATAATGAAAAAAAAACCTGGAATCACCACGCAAGAGAGCTAACACTGAATTGAAAAGAGTGGACACCTGACGGGGCGGGCAATGCTCCTTGGAAATCATGATACTTTGAAAGCAATTGGAGACTTTTTGTTCGTTTCAATGTGTATAGGGTAGTCCACTGTTGCTTTTCGTGTCTTCCGAGCACCTAGCACCTGTCACCCAACACTTTGGGGTTCTGTCTGTTCCTAGATTGACTGTTCCTGATAAACACACCGTGGGAGCTGAGATTGCATTCACGATTATTTTTCCTGTTTGGACTTTCCACTTGGTTTTACATAACACTGTTGGGAACATGTCAAGGATAAACAACCAAATCTCAGCATGTTGACAAAAACTAATCTTCGCCAAAAACAGCAACAAAAACAGCGTCAGCAATGACAATTCACGCGTGCGCAAAGGGTATGATGACAGAGATTTTCGTGTGGCTGATGGTACGACAATGAAACTTCTCAATTCTCAGCCAAAGGGTTGCTCATTCCCCAAACATGAAAATACATGAAAATAGACAATGTAAATCCCAACTTGTTTTGCCACCCGCTTAGGGCAAATAAAACACTTTAACAACAACCTACTGAAACAGTGAAGTTTAGTTATTCATTCTATTAACTCTGACTGGGACCTTATGTTGTTTTTAGCAAAACAACAATTCATGTATAGACCTGCTTGTCCTACAACATTGACGTGGACTGCAGACGGGTCTCGAAAGAGTTGAAGGAAGGCGTGGACCGAGAAGATTAATTCATTCATGGAACAAAACACGCTTAGTGGAGACGTCCGTTCTTGCAAAAAAAAATAATGTTTTCGTAGTAAATTACCTTCCGACCTCATCCCGCCCTTGTCCTTCAGTTGTAATATCATTGCTGTAAAACCTAATTTCATACAAGCCTCCGTGGTTTCTCTTCATTTTTTTAGGGTTGCATCTTTTTTCATAGTATAAATAGAAGACTTAAATAATAATGATGACAAATTATTATGTACAAATTCGCAATTCAGCCTGATTAAGCGGCAAGATGATTTTAAGGAAAAAAAAACTAACGTACGACGTATTTCCAAGAATCCAAAATGGGCGACTGTGAGTGAAATACTGACCACTAAACTCAGCAATCCAGGAAGAAGGCTGCTGGTGACCTTGTTCCAAATGTAACCGTTAGCATCTCCACTGACGTCATACGCTTGTTGCCAGGCCCCACCTGTCGGCGGTAAGTGCCCTGTGGGTCTGCAACCCGCGTAGCCTGGGCTCCTTTCGTGTGGGTCTTGTTTCCCTGGCTCGATCCTCACTCTTTCTAGGTCGTCTTGGCCGAAGCCTTTCTTGCTCCATTTTCCGAAAGGAATTCTTTTTGTCGCGTAGTTTTTCGTCTCTTTAACGTTTTTCTTTCTTCTCCAACTCTACTTTCTGATTGCGTGCGTCTGATCTTCCTCTTGCTTTTTGTCTGGGTCGTAAGCGAAGGAACTTCTCCTTTTTCTGTTTCTTGTTCTGGACGTCAAACCCTTTGAGGGGATGAACGAAAAACCAAAGTGAAATTTCGTAGCAAGGGTGCTTTAACTAAGATTAACATGTAAGAGCCATGATGAAGTCAAACCGCAACCTGA
>NC_090873.1:47631014-47686014 GCF_036669935.1 Montipora foliosa
TTAAACAGTGGATAGCGTTGAACGCGCTCGCTGATTGGCTTCGTCAAACTCCGAATTATCATGTGCTATTTACCTCCGAGCAACTCGGGAAAAAATGCGGTCCCGATTTGCAATCCGTGAAAAGTGCAGAAAACCTCAAATTAATTTTTTGTGCTATATATTATCGCACTGTTTTTAGTATATAACTAAAACCACTATTCACCTCAGTGTCGGTGGCTAGCGTTGGATATTTACCTCGCCGCTTCGGCGCTCGGTAAATATCCACCGCTAGCCACCGACACTGAGGTGAATAGTTGTTAAATATTCGACAAGCAACATTTTTCACGTGAATTTGTCAATGAAATAAATAAATTGACAGGACGAACGTTCTTGGAACTTAAATTTAAGTTTAGGCCGTTTTTTCTTTTTTGGCCCATTATGTTCCCTTTTAATGAGCAAATAAAGCCCCAATTCGTGAAATGAGAATCGTACTTAACTCCTTGATTAAAAGATCTCAGTGCGTTCTCGGCCAGAACATGTCCTTCTTTCCGCAACTTGTAGACGTTGGGAAGCTCAAAAAGAACCATAGGCATTAGCTTTCATAAAAAAAAAATCTGTCCATTAGAGGAAGATTCTAGCCACGTCCTTAACTTAAGGTATATCTGATCCGCCGTTGTGGTTAAGTACTTTTCATCCAGCCCTCAGTTGTGATGACAGCTTTTAAGCTAAAATTTTAACAGAGTTATCGATTTGTGTGTTTTCAAATTGACGCCACTTCTCCCGCTAAATTCATAGAAGTAAGGAACCTCGTAAGTTTCATGCGGGAATGTCAGACTTGGAGCCGGAAATTTAAACTGAAAAGGTTCGTTATATTTTGGTTTTTATTTTGTTTGAACAGCCTTAAGTGACAGTAACTTACCATACATAACATAAGATGGTCCATTTCCTAGCAGCAAATTTTCATTTACGGCTAAAATTATTTTCCCCTTGCTACTTACTATGGCCCAGAAGTCCATGACCCAGAAGATACGATCTGCGATGGTATGTGGCCCCTCAGTTTTTTCGGGGGGGTGTTACTGAGTTCACATGTAGAAACGACAACGGCAACGTAGACGAAAACGCCCCTTCATCATATAACGTAGTGGTATAATAAGGATTCGGGATAAGTCCATCTTGTTTCACGTTGAACAAAACCGTCTACCTATCGTGGCCGCTTAATTAACACGGCGGCCATCTTGATTTCCCGAGTGATTTGAAAACGTTTGTTTTGTCCCAAACCGAAACTCGTTCCCAAGCATTTTACCTCGAGGCTCGGGGCTACGAAATCTATTGTCTATGGTCTAAATTATGGCTCGCCCGCTCGAATAAGGCCCATAATGACGGGATTGGTACAATACGGTTTTTCAAGTAAAGGTAAAAACTGAACCGTTCATTGTTATAATCTCCGTTGCCGTAAAAAAAACTCGTTATTTTCCCGGTGTGCTGTTTTGTAATTTGGTACGTCAAGAAATGTACTCAAATGCGTGACGCAAGTACAGGCCCCTCGTTGCGGCTTCTTGCACCGCAGTACACAATCAGAAGCGGTGTGGACATCAGGTCCCAAGTTGATTGGCCATTATTTGGCGGGAACCCTTGTTTCTAAATTTAGTATATTACGGTAAACGGTGATGGGCCAAGGCCATTTGAGAGAGTGGACAACTTCTGTGTTATGTGGCTTCTTCTACTATGGCTTAGTCCTGGTTCCAACACGTGCAAGCAGCGTCCACGAGAAGAGCGGCAGACGAAAGATAAAGTGGATTCCATTTTTCCACGATGGCGGACAACGACACATACGCATTTTAAGTTTGAACTTGTTCACAGTGATAGCAAAAAAAACGTGTTTTAAAACCTTGCGTTGAATTTGCGTTCATCGCGTTTGCGGCAACTACAATGCGGCAAATAGAAAGAGAAAGGATTTTTTTTTTCCACTTTTTTGATGTGGCGTTACCACTTTTCACCTACAAGACGAGTAATATAAAATCTTCAATCGTTTCCTACGCTCTTGAACGTGAAAGATTGTACGGATGAATCAACAGGTAAAGACATAACACGTATTCGTTCGTGCAGATAACGTGTCCTTAGTAAGTAGGGGATCCAAGGCATTTATGTCCTCATCATTGACCAGCTTATTTTGACTTAAAAGTGAGTATCTCTCGAACAGGATTATAATTGTGACTTTAGGCGGTAGGTCTTGTCAACCGGGCGTTTCATGTAAAATCACCCGAAGGACTTTTGTGAGGAGTTGGTTGTCCAGCTCCAGGCAGGCGCCGGCACGATCAGGAGCCAGCGGATACTTCGTTCAGCCGAAGGCAGACATTTGCTTTATGGAACGAGGCCAAAACGTGGACAGATGGTGAGGAGGATCTGCAACTGAAATAAGTAATGCGTGCAATTTAGCCTTAGCTAGTTTGCTTTTTGCAGTGTTGAAAACATTGCATTGTGCATTGGATTTGTTAACGAATTTTTTGCTGACATATATTCGTTTGAACGGGATTTCTCAACAGTCAACTTTTCGAGAGAAGCGAGGAGGATAACTGAAGTGACAGCAGTCGCAGACACCATCTGTAACCCAAACTTATTGGCTCACAACAAAGACATTCGTGGGTACCTCAGCCTCTTTTTGTGTCTTGTGACACATTGTCCAAGCTGTATATCTGAGACATGCAGATAATTAGCAGTCATTTTCCGTAGAGAGCATTGCTTTTCCTAGTAACTATCGACAGTGGTCATTTTGTAGTTAGCGAACGTCTTGACCGGACGATGTGCTCGCTGACAATTCTTTGAAGCTATTTATGACAATCGCCAAATTGGACTCCCTGCAGGAGGTAAGAGATTTGAGAAAAGTCATGATTAAAAAGGAAACGATTGCGGGAGGATCTCATATTCTGGTCAAATGATTGAAACTCTTACACAAGAAATCATTTTAAAGGGCAAAACAACATTCAGGGTGAAGTATGTTTACTTAACTAGAACCCATGGCGGGCCGTAAACTATGGCGTTTACGTAACACACTACTCTTACTCCCCCTCTCCCAAGTCTTTCGGGGAGACGTAAGTAACGGCCTCGGTGAAAAGTATCATGATGTATTCCTTCACCATTTCCATCAGCTTTGCTATTTTTGGTTATTAATTGAAGCCCTAAAATAGAGGGATTTATAACTCCGCTTACGGCAAAGTCAGGCTTCGAAATTTTTCGTTTTTTTCCAAGGGGAATAATTTTGTTTCATTTCAGTTCCTGTAAACCTGAATCGAAATTTGTGTTAATGATGTGTTTATCGTACCGGTTCCGTTAGCAAGAGAGTACAGAAGATATTGTAAGGTAAGGAGAATATCCGTCCTAGGCCACTTACTGGTTAGACTTTCTGCGAGGTACGAGCAGTCGGGAAACAAGCGCAAAACAAATGTGTAAGTAGGAGCCATTTACACTTACCGTTTCCGTTTTGTCCACATCTGCATGAACACAAGCTAGAGAAAAAAATACATAGGCACTATTGAAACCTATCTTGTCACAGAAACAAAATTAAGCTGTAGTTGATGATCTATCATTAGAGCGGCTTAGACATTCACTGCCGTAAAAGAAATTACGAGACGCAAATGCATGCAGGTGGGGGCACACGCTTTTTAATCTGATTGGTTGACTGACACTCCGCTTAAGCCATTCCTAAGAAGTAGCAATGCAAAACCAAAGAAATCACCTAGGTACTATGGACAGCCAAATGAAAACCACTGCATCTCGGTAAATGTACCAAATCGTGAAGAGTACTACTATACAGGCTGACATCCTCATATCTGGTGCTATCCAATTTCCCCTGAATCCGTCTGTCTCATTTCTTTCTTCCTGCGAAATCATTGATTTCACGAGCACGTTGATTACCGTATCGAAGTGCTTCCATTGTCCTGCTCTTACAATACTTAACATATTTAAGATAGGTTTTCTTAGTCTGGCGAAAAACTGTACCGTTAATTGGAAATCTGAAGACTTTAGCGTGCAAACAACAGTCACAACGAGGCGGTGACTTGCACATTTGCAACCACTTTCATGAAGTGGCATAAGATCTGTAGCGCCTACATGGTCCAGATTGTGTTGTGTGGAATCTTGTCAACCTACGAAGAATCATGGAAACCTTTTAGTATTTCCTGGACCTTTGGCAATTAAGCGCTTAAAGAATGTTTCATCCTTGAGACGGTGCCCGTAACAGAAAATCGAAACAACTTCTTTTAGGAATAATGAAGGAAAATACCGATACTACAACACTCCTCCTTTGTTGTATGAACGATGTAGTCCTTTCATTGTTTTCCTCTCCTTTTTTTTAGCAGTGGGTTGGGAATAGCTCTTAATCCCAACCCCTCGATATAAAACTACAAAGACTTTCATTTCCACATTTTCCCACTTATGTCCAGAAAGGACCAACACGAAGACAATCCAACAAGAATTGTCCCTTTAAGTCTAAGCCTTTGCTACCTGTTTCCCGCCCGCAATAAAATAAGGGTAAAGGTCAGCGTTTAACTTTTTAGCTTAGGGTGAATGCAACTGTTTATCCTTACTTTAGGGGCAGCATTTGGGGACACTTCGTGGCGTTAATTAACAATTAGACCCTTCGCCCTCAAAGGCTACGGGTCAATAGCCCATGAGGCAAAGCCGAATGGGCTATTGACCCGTGGCCCTTGAGGGCGAAGGGTCTAATTGTTTTAGTATCACCCAACTAGTCGGACAGACAAGGCAATAATAAAGTTAGCAAATGCAAGTTGAAGAAATATTTATTGGGAATAAAATGAAAGAAAGCTTCACGCTTTTCGCTACTCGAGGACTATTACTAGTAGTCTTCTAGTAGCGTAGCCAATCAAAATGCAGGATTTGCATTAGTCCACTAGTTGGGTGATACCAGAAACCCTTATGGGTTTCTGATGATACTAATTGTCTGTATTACGCGACACATGGTGATGTTGAAGTTCGGGAGAAGAGCAAGGGGTCACTTCGTGACGCGTGCGTCTAATTACTTTCATTTCTCGACATATCTGCATTTACGTAAAACAGAAAACGCTTAATGTTCATTGCGTCTTTCCGTTCATTGGATAGTAATAGCATGCATCTCGGTTGTCAGTTTAGGTAGGGTGAGTTGTATCCGTTGTATGTTCACTTGTGTCCATAATAGGGACCTTAAGCAAGGACAACGATGACTGCTACGAGAACGCCACTTAACAATAGGTTTAATTAGCAAAAACAATAGCTCTGCACGCCCTGCACGTGCGTTTTACATTTTGATTCATTTCATTGCCGTTCTTGTCCTCACAACGACGTGAAATGATCAAATTTGAGGCTTTGTGGAGGACGTGAGCACTTGACGATGACTTTTCAATTTTTGCTCTAAATATCCACACCGTTATCAAAAATTTCATTCCTGGAATGTGTACTCAGACTGTCCAAGCCGAGCGACTTGGAGGAATCGCAAAATTATAACAATATCGGGAAATAATATTTTTAGACAACGTTCTCGTAGCCGTCGTCGTCGTCGTCGTCCTTTCTTAAGGTCCCCAGTTTTGATTTCTGGACCAAACCCAAGACCCGTTTTAATAGCCGCATCAAAGTTCTACGAACTAGTAGTTTAATAATTAAATCAAATGCATCAGTAACAATCGCCAAACCGTATGGCTTGGGACAAAGCCTCTTGTTAGAATATGAAGCATATCCTTTTCCAGATAAGTCCCTGTGTCCAATCCTCTGAAGAAGAAGCAACCAAGAGGGATGTCTTTTGCGTGGCGGGAACTTTTAATTTCCAAAGCTGTGCATGCTCCGATGTGATGCTTCTCTTGAGAGACTTTGGAGAATTTGACACAAGCCTTGCCACCACCTTTCGGGATGTCAAAACAGATGGCCGGTGGATGGGTACCTGTCAATTAATCGAGCAGTCACGCAGTTAATTACCGCTTCCGCAGGTTAATTATTTTTTTGACATTGAAGAAGCAAGTCAATTCATCCTTATTTAAATAAATCAATTGTTTGAGAACTAAATCTGCGATCGACAGATGATTGCTGTGCTCATAGCCTGGTCTATAAATGGCGTCGAGGGTGGACTGAGTTAAACTGGAGTTTATAATATAAATCATGTCATTTGGATGCTAACAATCCGCATTGTGCGAGGTTTGTATCGGACCACAAAACTTAGCACACGTAAAATGGCCTATTACATCAAGCAACCATAGAAATAAGGAATATATAATTTAGCAGTATAAAATCTGCAAATTTAGTAGGTGACGTTTGTGATTCTTCCTGACCTGTGATGGTTTTGTTAAACGAAACATGATTGTCCCATGTCATGAAGAAGTCCGCGCCCTAAAACGAAAAACAAATCACTAACAAACGCTACTAAGTGCAAAAACAGCAGTGCAGGATCATTTCACACTAATATGCTGTCATTTTTTTTGTCTGGCTTAGCTTGTTGCTGATAAATTAACACTTGAAAAAAGAGATACGGCTGACTTTAATTATCAGATCAGAGCATGAGGAGTTCACATTTTCACCAGATCTCAATATTTTACCTCACTGCAATGTTTAATAATAATTTAATGTAAACTGAAAAAGAACTTACTTTAGCGGATGGAGTATAAGAGGCATTCATGCAAACTGTGGAGGAAGCAAAACGTTTTCTTAGCACAAAGGTTACAGTTTCACTCTCAAAACAGCACACCTAAGTCGTTTTTTTTTTAATTTTAATTTCCTGGAGAAACGGGAAGATTATCCAGGGTTACAAATGATGAATTGCACGCCTAATTTCATAAACAGTTCAAAGTGTCAGTTCTTAACTCTTCACCCCAATTAAAGCAAAAACGTAGCAAGAGTTCAAAATGAGAATCCCAACACTTAACCCTAAATAAATTAAGGTCGGTAACGTTAAGAGTTGGTGACTTTCATCAAAATATTAAGTGCGTATTTCATCACTTTTTTCCCTTTCTTTTATTTTTTTTATTGACAGTTTATTAGAAGTTAGTTACAATAACTAAAAAAATATAAAAAAACTTGGTGACTTAGCAAAGGCAAATGAAAAGGAGAGCGAAAAGTGAGTGGCAAAGTCTTCACGTCTTGTGTGTTTTTATCCTTGGGTAAAAAGACAGTCAAAACAAACAAACAAACAAAAAGAAAAAGGTTTTCAAAAATGTAGAGAAGGCATTTATATTTCCTTTACTTTTGGATTTGTTGGAGACTCAGGTCTAAGGCCTTCTGTAAGGCAGAAAAGGTTCCCATTTCTTCTTGACAGTGGGGGCATTGTTTTCTATTTGATAAATACGTTTAAAATAAAGCAAAAAGTTCTTTAAGTTGGGGGTATGTTTTTTTAAGCGACAATCTTCGACACAAGTGCCAGTATCTGGTGTTTGACCAGTGTCGGTGACAACAACCGCATCAAAGTCTTCTTTATACCTTCATTTAATAGCCACAGTATAGTCAAAAGTGTACAAAGAAGACGACATTCATTGTTTCAGCAAAGGGGCGTAACAAAACAAGGAGACTAAGGAGAAAAAATATTTGTTTCTGAACCTGACCTTCAGCATCAATCTTCTTTTGAATATTCATCTTTGAGCAGCATCCGCAAGCGTGATGATCCTTTTCACAGCTACACTGACGCCTGGTCATCTCTAACGACGGTGCCGGTATGACGTAATCAAAGTTTATCACATCTGCAGTAGTAGAGAAAACAAAATCATAGCTACTACAAGTATGAGGCTGAAGTAACGCCGGCTGGGATTGAAGAAACGAGTGTGTGGTGAGGTTTAATTGTAAGACTTCATAGTCATGAATTCGAGGTGTAGTTGCTTTGACACAATGACGTCATGTACGAATGCTCGATGACGATGAAAGATCTACTGTTTGTGTCATCTAATATGACGGCAGTGACGAAGCGCGCAGATCAGCTGCACAGGTGACTCAAGAAATGTTAGGAAGGTTGTCCGATAAAACAGTGCCCACGGCAACCCCGAAAAATGTTATGGATACTTCGTATTTTATCAGCTCCTAGCTTCAACAACATAGAGGAATTTGGAAAAATGGCCGAGAAGTATGGGCGAGGTTTGTGAAATTGTTTGACAGTTAGTGTCATTAAAATAAGTTGATCATTCACCACGTTTGTCTCCCTTCAACCTACAATGTACCTACTTTCTAAACAACTGTATGCAAAAATCTTTATGGTCTGTTAACGCAGAATTATCATAGCTTCGTGTGGTACATAGGTTTAATTTACTTCGAAAATATGTTGGAACGAGCTGTTCGGCGTATAGGGCTTTTGATTTCATTTCATAGAGTTTTTTTTCGAAGCTTAACTTTGTCAGTGCTATTTTCTTGAACAAAAAAATTAAGGACGGAATGTTGAAAGCCGGCATCCTTCAGTGTGAAGAGAATGGAAACAACTTTCTCAAAACAACAATGCGCCAAACCTACTATCCTCGTTGAAAATTTTACCTTATAACAAGCTTTCTGCAAAGATATAATTTGTCAATACACTGCTATTACAAAAGATATTTTTGAACATACCTTCTTTCAATGCTGGTAGACCATTTGCAAGGGTGACGAAGGCCACTGTTACAAAGAAGATCAAAAACATATTCTCCATGTTGAAGGAGCTCCGTGCCAGATAGGCTGATACAGTGAGATTCTTTTTGCTTTACAGTTTTATAGGCAAATCACTGAGGCATTCTAGATATAAAAATATCCAATCACTGAGGGCGAGAGGCTGACTGTAGCGCCTTTTAAAGAAAATTAGGTAATCCGCCGAAACTGCCTTCAAGAAAATGAAACGCTGAGGTCATGCACCGAGTAAAATATGTGAGTTTGGCGTCTTTCATTTTCCATGAAATAATGTGTCCACGAAACTAAAAACGAAAGGGCGCAACTTTGTGAAAAGGGCACTTATTTCTACTCGTGACTGTCAACACGCGATCAGCTGATATGGTGTTGATTTTTTTTCGATTTTACGCGCGAGAAAAGGAAAGCCAGAACTTGTTTTTCTGACAACATTTTTCTGGACTGGATGATGCTGTCTTCTAGTAAATAATAACAATAATGGCACAAAAAGGGAACTAATTGCTGTGTTGAATAAAAGGCCACTGCTAATTAGCTGTCGTCAAAACGATGAAAATTACAGTGATTACGTTGATAAGTTTAACAGCGTAGTCTCAATTCTTGATCACTGAAGCCCGGTTTACACTACAGAAAATTTTCGGCACGGCTCGTGTGAAATTGGCACGGGTGCCTAAAAAGAGCTCGGCAAACTTTAGGGGCGTTTACACGACAGAGAAAAAATGGCGCGGGCCCGATAAAAACTGGAACGGTTCCAACAGTTTTTAAAACGAAACAGTGAACTTTTATCCGTTCCGCGACGGATCTATAGGCGCGGAGCGGATTAAAGTTCACTGTTACTTTGTAAAAACTGTTGGAACCGTTCCAGTTTTTGTCGGGCCCGTGCCATTTTTGCTCTGTCGTGTAAACTCGCCTTTTGTTTACACTACACCATTTTTACCGTATCAAAAATACCGTGCCAAACTTTTAGGGCCGGGGTAAGTTCTCTTGTAGACATGCGCAGTTCAATTATAATCAAGAACGTCCGCGTGATTTTGGTGGAGAATGAGCAGCCATCTTGAAATATACGCAAAAAAACCACTAGCCTCCATGAATTAAGGCTCAAATTTGGCCCTTTAAAGTGTTTACACTACTTGTTCTATCCGAATCGTGCCTTATTTTTTCAGCACCCGTACCAATTTTACCCGTGCTCGGACTACCTCGCCGAAGGTCCCAGCACGGGTAAGAATTTTGGTTCGGCACGGATAAAATTTGGTACTGACAGGTTGTTTACACTGCAAATTTTATCCGAGCCGAACCTTTTTTTTTTTGGGACCCGTGCCAATTTCACCCGAGCCGTGCCAACAAATGTCTATAGTGTAAACCGGGCTTGAGTGCCGGAGGACCCAACGTCATCAGAAAGAGAGTTACAGAGTCTAACTGTCAAATAACTGAAAGACCGAAGACCAACGGTGGTCGTATGGGAATGAAATCACCTCGTAACGCAAACGGTAAACGAAACATTTAATGTCAGGAAGAGTGTTTGCATTGGGGAGTCCGATTTTTAAATTACCGCGACCTTCATCACTATTTGAAGAGAGAAGGGGATGAAGTTCCCGGTGTTGTGGCTGCCCTTCGTGAGTGAGTGAGTGTCCTTTGTATGGGTGAGTGGGTATCACAGGTTCCCATCAGCTGAATAGCTGCCAAAACTTCAACCTACTCAATCAAATAAATAACAAACAAACAAACCCAGAATAACTCGTCCCAGAGTGGGAATACACCCACTCGTTCCAGATCTTCCGACTTTCACCCGTCCAATATGGCGACCGAAATACAAATTACCGCCTGCAAGCAAGCTAACCACAAGACAATAGATTTTAGGAACAAAAGCAATGGCTCACGCCCCGCACGTGCCTTCTACATTTTGGAACATTTCATCACCGTACTCGACTTGACGAATTTGAGATTATATGAATGACCTGGGCACCCGACGATAAATTGTCAATTTTCTCTCCAAACGTACATACTGTTTATCCCAACTTTATTCCATGGAAGATCATCATGACTCATTTGCCACACCGAAGAACTTGGACCAACCAGTCGCGATATGATTTTGTGTTTTTACATAACGCGGCTCCCTTTCTTTGATGGCATCTGACGTCACGGCGGCCATGTTGGTGGAAAGAACAATTGCGAAAAAGTCTTTTGGGAATTTGATTCTATTGTTATGCAAATCATGAGTAATAGTGGTGGTGGCAGCATGAGGCCAATATGAAAACGACCAAGGGCCAATATTGTCCACTACGGTCCCGATCGAGTGATTGCATCTGACGTCACGGTGGCCATGTTGGTGGAAAGAACAATTGCGAAAAAGTCTTTTGGGAATTTGATTATTATGCAAAACGTGAGCTACATTTTTCTATGGGCCACTTCTTTGCTTGTTCCCCCAAATTTTGCATAAGCATTGTTTTTGTTTTCTCTTGGGACCATTGTAATTCTCAAGAGAAACTGGAGACAATGCTTATGCAAAATTTGGGGGTACAAACAAAGAGTAATATGGTATTTTCCGAAGTGGCCTATTGTTTTGGCACCAACATGGCCGTCTTATCACGTGAGTGCAATCAAAGAACAGCTGTCACTGTCGTCCGTGGTTACGTTCTCTAACGAACAGTGAGTCTTACAGATAAATCGTCACTTTATAGCGAGATTTTGAAGTTATTACAAGTTCAACAGGAAAATTAAAGGAAAAAAAATTGATTTGAATTGTAAATGTCCCTCCCAGGAAACTCCAGGGAAGATATCTCTTTACAAACATTACTTTCGTTATTCAAATATGCCACAGGAACAAAAGAACCTTTGATTCGACAGCCAATGAGGCTCTGGTAAGCACATTAAAGACAATAGGTGATGTCAACGATATCTTCCCTTTTTGCGCATGCCTGCCAGCCGTCTCCAAAGCAAAACGTGAAGGATTACAAACATGCGGGTTTATCGTTTTGGATAACGTCATTGGGTTTGCCCTGATTAAAGAAATTCATACTGAAATAATAGAATAATAGATTCAGTGGACAGTACTTTTCTTAGCTAAATTTTTCAAAATTGAATGTGACGTGTTTCCTTAAAACTTTAGTGTCTCCAGATTGATTGCTTTTCTTGGGTTGTTATATTTACGTTGAATACTAAATATTCGGTATCATAAAAGAATATGACCACCAAGAAATTTAATGTATAATGTGTACAGCTGGCTGATCCAAAGTGCAATCTTGCTCTCTCGTGTCATTGGCTTCGTCTAAACTATCTAAATGGGAAATTGCGAATTTAAAAGGACAAGCCAGTAATAAACCCTCGAAAAATCAGGCGATAAAAGCGAAACTCGCAGAATTAAATTTGATTGCCTGTCTTGATTTGTTTTCTTCGTTTCGCCCGAATCGCATGATCAATTGAAATGCCGCTCTCAAGTTTCATTTGACGGGAAAAAAAAAACTCAAAAAGAATCGCATGTTAAATTTGGATTTCAATTAAGTAGAATTTCAGTGCCATAAGTAATGAAATATACTGCTCGGAGAACACTCTCACCGATGAAGCTTTTACAGTAATTTGCATAACCATTTCCAACTGCTGGTGACACGAGACGCTTTCTGCCAAGTTCAAATTGTTTGGTAAATACTAAGGCTGTTTATGATTTCATGTAACCGAAAATCTCATTTCTCCGTACATAAATCTCAAAAATAAATTTCATCATATAATCAGTTTTCCAAGCAGATGAGTTGTTTTTATACCGAGTTCAATGTTCTCTGGCTCCCTACAGTATCAAGGGAAAGTTACTTGGTGTTAGTGATTCTCTCTGGGTAGCTAGTTGCTGTGAGGCAGCTCCGCCGTCATCGTAGGATCTTGAGCATCATTATTTTTCGCTTCAATTAGAGGATTCCCCTCCGCAGATTCCTTTGTATCTTCTTTTTTCTCTCCCTCCAACTTTTGATAAAGTAGCGGTCGATCAACACCTTCACTTTCCCGACTACAGCATCGGTTTCCCATCTCTTCCGCCGTTCCTATCTGTCCCGCTGTATTTGAACGACTTCCAAATATATTTTACATGGCTCCTGTCTCCATTTCCAAGAGTAAGTTGTTTGCGCCAAAAACTCGGACTTGTTGAATAGTCATAATTTCAGGTCGCGAAAAAAAAAAAAAACTCGGCGAAAAGGCGGATAGACGAGTACTGAGTTGCCACGTGTCTGGTGAGTGAATAAAAAGATTGAAAATGCATGGAGTCGAGGCTGGTGTGAGCAGAAGTGACTGTCGACGCAGGTCCTTTGTCTTTATTCCTTTTGAATCACAAAATAAGTAATTTTATGGATATTTTCAGAGAAAGTTTGTAACAAAATTTGTGCCGTACAACATCAAATCAGACTGGATGTTTTGCTCGCATGCAAAACGAGAAAGATTAGACACAGGTAACACATGAAACAACTTGACTGTAGCACTTTGCAAGACATATCAACTTGGCGATAATTTCTCAACAAACCTGAAAACTAACTCTTCACATACAACGCATACTCTGGTTTATTTCCACATGCTTTCACTTTACAATAATACATTTCCTCATCTGATAATGTCATAAAAGCAAGTGGCAGTCAAAACAAACTACAAATATCTGCTCTTTAAATAGCTTCGTGTATTCAGAAGCAATAAATATTTAATTTTCTTTTTCCATATCGAACAGCTACTCAAAGACACGAGACACAGCAATGTCAAAGAGCTTCTAATCCAGTCGTCTCTGGTTGACAAGAGGAAAAGCGAAACACGAGCACACTCAGAATTGGCAGCTCTCGGAAAGAAACGCCTCCTTCAAGCTATTCTAACCATAGTAACACGACCCATCTCTCGAGGGAAACCGAATTAACATCTGAACGATCTGAACAGTTTCTCCACACTGGACACAGTTCGCCAGATAATGCAGTAAAAATTGTGGAGGAAATAATTTAAGACAGTTCTTTTGATTCAGAAATTGCTACTCTAATTTACTCATTATCAGACGGAAAAAAACGTTTGTTCATAGATCGGACAGAACGGTAATTCAGCGGCTTTTTTTCGCTCACAAACCCTCTCCTTAAAGTGATTGGTCCAACACTCAAACAGTTATCAACGGAAGCTTTGTAAAAGATCTGTCAAACTACTACATTTACGGACATTCAAGAATGCCATCATGTTCTCCTCACTGTACAGATACACAAGAAAGTTTGGAATGAAGATTAAGTAAATATTTCAGTGTCCTTCTTGATATACAAAAAGGTGAAATTAATTGTCTAAATACTGTTCTCATACCATCTGATTAACGATTAAATTGGATCATGTTCAACAACTTCGATATTTGACGCTTCAGTTGACGTTTGTTCATAATGCAAATATTACATTTAAACCCACTTCTATAAACAAGCGCACTCCCGGACAAACCAGGAGACTGACTGTTGATACTGCAAACTTCAGTTACCTTTATCGTTCACGTTTAAACAATTAGAGCGTGGTCAAAATAAGAGGACCCGCTAGGTCACAACGATCACTGCGCAACATACTTTACACTTTTAAGAACAATTTTCTATGTAATGATTGTCTAAGGCAGAGAGGTTGGCCTCTTCAGGACAGAACTTAGGCGAGAGTTGATCTGTCTTCCTTATTGATTTCACATATCAGGAGTCCAACAACCCTCTGCCATCGGAAATTAACACGGTATCATTAAATAGTACACAATCTGCTTTTTGAAGTGATTTTGCACGGGGCTAGGAGTTTGCTTGCTGTGTAGGACGGTAACGCCCTCATCTCTGTGGGGGACGAGGAGGCCTCTTAAGGTTTGAAGATGTCTTGGAGGCAACCACAGGCTTCCCAGTATTCCAACAAGACTTTTGGATCCCAAATCCATCAACTGACAAAGATATTGTCTTAGACGGGATCTTGGTGAACTCTTTTCCGCCACTGTTATACCTAAAAATTAACACAAAAAGTAGTTGAGAGGCAGGGAACAACCAGACTACAACAAGCCGTTGCCTACTTATCGTCCCGCCAACGGAAAACCAAGCGGTCGAAAGATTCTAAACACTCAAACGGTAAACGTGTTGATACGCTTGCTGGCCAAACAGCAACAACTACAACAAAAAAGTTTGAATTCCAAGAATAATAGGGAAAACAGCTAGAAAAAAACAAAAATAGAAATAGCAAACACGAGACAGCGAATTGATCGACTTTTTTAGGAGGAAGGAAAGGGGTTGCGAATAAAGCGCTCAATGTACACTTTGTTCTTAAAAGGAACCTCCACTCTTACTACAGAATAAGTTCTAAACCGAAGAAAATTATGTTTACAAACAAATTTGTTCGAAATTTGTTTTTTGAAAAAGTGTTTATATCAGGAGAAGTGAATTTTAAAATCGGTTATTTTCACTTTCAAATTTCGCGGGCCCTCCATCTTGAATAATTGCGCCATGTTGTTCTGACACAAAGACGTTTTGTCTAATAACAATAGGGCAACCGTTATACGTCACAATTATTTAAGATGGCAGCGCCCGCAAAATTTTGAAAACAAAACTAGGCGATTTTAAAACTTATTTCTTTCGGATACAAACGCTTTCTTTGAAAATAGTTTAGATTGACTTGCTTGTAAAGGTTCTTTCCTGTGATTTAATTTATTTATTTTTTGTCAAGTGACGGTTCCCTGCAAGACCGCCATTTTTGAGATAGGGCGGAGTCTCATCAGGCAATCGTTAAGATATCGCACGCACGGCAAACACATCCACATGCATAGTGGTCAGTGCACTTACTTGTAAAGGAATTCGATCATTTTGCTCGTCACCAGCCGTGGTCCGATTCCAAATACCTTGTACAGCTAAACACAGACACAAAAAAAATCTTTAGAACAACCATAGTTGGTAGAGGGGACTAACTATGGAACAACTAAAAGAAATCAGGTCCAACAGTTACTCGAGTTAGCATACACAAACAAAAGATAGAAATGATCCTTGAATTTATCTGGACAATTTAAGCAATTCTCTCTTGCAGACAACTGAAAAAATTCAGGTGGCTCCAACGGGAGCTACGAAGCCACACAGTCGGGAGCAGGTTAATATGTTGGGCTGATGTGTTCCCGTTACACGGCTCAATGAAAGGAATGTATTTATTATGTAAACACCAATGAAATACCAAGTGCACTTTCGCGCGAAAACATGGTACCTTCACATCACACTCTCATTGTTAATTCTGTTAAAATATAAGTGCTACACGGCTAACGTTTGCATAAACGTAACCCCTTGTACTTGTACATACTCATTGCCATGAATTTGACTTCTTCAATTCCCACGACCAACTCCCGCATGACCTTGTAGCTCAGTTGGTAGAGCAGCCGTGATTTAACCCGAAGGTCGCGTGTTCAATTCCCACCCTGGTCAGAGTTTTTCTCTGTCCTTGTGTGGGCCCATTTCCATGAGTGGGGCTAACGCTCACATGATTTAGATGGGCAGAAAATAGCACTTCACATCACCCTCTCATAGTTAATTCTGTTAACCGTGACAGACGAATTGAAGGACAATTTACCTGGTCATTATCAAGGTTGTGAATGTAGATACCACGGAACTTGAGACCATCTCTGAATAAAATCATAAAATGATGACCGTCGCATTCAGACAGAGCCTACAAATGAGAGAGAAAAAAGTTCAACCCGAAAGACGCAAAGGATAACGTTTTTGAAACAAGCATGGTACTGCTACTCCACAGGGCTGCAAATACCTTATGTTCACATCCAAACAACGAAACGGATATGGGCAACGCGTGCACGATAACCGAGATTTGTATAATTAACAATTAGAACCGTAGCCGTAAGGGCCCGCAAGGGCCCGCAAGGGCTACGGGTTCGATAGCCCATGAGGTGAAGCCGAATGGACTATTGACCCGTGGCCCTTACCGTAACCCGTGGCGAAGGGTCTAATTGTTTTATTATCACCCAACTAGTCGGACAGAAAAGGCAATAATAAATTTATTAATATAATATTTGGGAATAAAACGAAAGAAAGCGTCACCCTTTTCGCTACTCGAGGACTATTACTAATAGGTAAAGGTAAAGGTACACGTTATTTAACGTCGGAACTGAGTTCCTTTACTCTCTAGAGAGTACTCTCCCAGGAAGCCGACGGTCCTCCAGTAGCGTCCAGTAGTCCTCCAGGAGCGTAGCCAATCAAAATGCAGGATTTGCATTAGTCCACTAGTTGGGTGATACTAATCGCGAATATCCTGTGAGAGTTGGAAACCATCTGGATTCTCAAGGGCAAATTTGTAGTTGAAACAAATTGGATTTCATTGCAAAAAAAAAAAAAACCTGGAACACACGCAAGAGAGCTAACACTGAATTGAAAAGATTGACACCTGACGGCGGCAATGCTCTTGAATCAGATACTTAAAAGCAATTGGAGACTTTTTGTTCGTTTAATTGTATACACAGACCTGTAAACATTTTTCCTTCTGTTCCTGATTGACTGTTCCTGATAAACACACGTGGGAGATTGCATTCACGATTATTTTCCTGTTGGACTTTCCACTTGGTTTTACATAACACTGTGGACCTGTCAAGGATAAACAACCAAATCCTCAGCATGTTGACAAAACTAATCTTCCCAAAACAGCACAAAACAGCGTCAGAATGACATTCACGCGTGCGCAAAGGGTATGATGACAGAGATTTTCGTGTGGCTGATGTACGACAATGAAACTTCTCAATTCTCAGCCAAAGGTTGCTCATTCCCCAAACATGAAAATACATGAAAATACATGTAAATCCCAACTGTTTTGCCTCCTAGGCAATAAAACACTTTAAAACAACCTACTGAAACAGGAAGTTTAGTTATTCATTCTATTAACTCTGACTGACCGTAGTTCAAAACAAAATTCATGTATAAGACCTGCTTGTCCTCCCATGATCTCGAAAGAGTTGAGAAGCGTGGACGGAAGATAATTCATCAATGAAAAACACGCTTAGGAGATCCGTTCTTGCAAAAAAAAATAATTTTTCGTAATAAATTACCTTCCGACCTCATCCCGCTTTCTTCTTAATATCATTGCTGTAAAACCTAATTTCATACAAGCCTCGTGGTTTCTCGTCATTTTTTTATGGTTGCTCTTTTTTCATAGTATAAATATAAACTTAAATAAATGATGACAAATTATTATGTACAAATTCGCAATTCAGCCTGATAGCTGCAAGATGATTTTAAGAAAAAAACTAACTTACACGTATTTCCAAGAATCAAAATGGCGACTGTGATGAAATACTGACCACTAAACTCAGCAAATCCAGAAGGCTGCTGGTGACCTTGTCCAATGTAACCGTTAGCATCTCCACTGACGTCATACGCTTGTTGCCAGGGCCCCTGTCGGCGGTAAGTGCCCTGTGGGTCTGCAACCCGCGTAGCCTGGGCTCCTTTCGTTCTTGTTTCCTGCTCGATCCTCACTCTTTCTAGGTCGTCTTGGCGAAGCCTTTCTTGCTCCATTTTCCGAAGGAATTCTTTTTCGCGTAGTTTTTCGTCTCTCTTACGTTTTTTCTCCAACTCTACTTCTTTGCGCGTCCTGTCTTCCTCTTGCTTTTTCTGTCGTAAGCGAAGGAACTTCTCCTTTTTCTTTTCTTGTTCTGGAGTCAAACCCTTTGAGGGATGACGAAAACCAAAGTGAAATTTCTAGCAAGTGCTTTAACTAAGTTAACATGTAAGAGCATGATGATTAAACCGCAACCTGATTGAGGTTTGACCGTGTTTAACTAAAGGAGTGATTGATTGATTGACCGACCTTTGGATAACCACAAACTGGGTACAAAAGTCAAATGAGTTAATCAAAAAAGCTGAGCCAAAAAAATTACCGGCGGCACTAATAAAGGAAAACAGCAGCAACTTATAGTTGGTATTGTTCTAAACCACTCAACGGCTGAGAACTGGGCGCGAGATCTGTAGGTACACGAGCGGACAAATAAAAGCCTCAAAGCAAAACTACAATTGGTGTGAAAACTTGAGCCCATATTTACCTGTGATCCTACATTCTCATCATCACCAATAAACATGGCCAGTCCCTTCTTCACTGAAGAATGGTTTTCTTCTTCTAATTCTTTCGTAATGCAACCTTCAGAAAGCGCAGTCCCTTGCTTAATGTCTTCACTCCCTGCAGTTGAATCTGGACGTGTTAAGGGGACTGGGCTGGCTTTAACGCCAACGTCCACATCCCAGCATTTCCGGGCGAAGGCAGCATTTCGAGTAGCTGCTGAATCATGAGATGGCGGGCGCGGAGCTACAGGGCTATCCCTGGAATTAACTTCTACTGCAGACTCGGATAACGGGTGCATATTTTCGTTGACACCAGGAGGATAATCGGAAAGCAGGAACTCACGAGTCTCCAACTGTTGACCGTCAGAACTGGATTGAATCACAGTCGAAGGGAGCGGAGAGTTGGCAGGTGATGACCATGCAATGGGAGGAGAGACTTGATCAGAAAACTCGCCCATAGCCTTCCGTTGCTTGTCTTGAGAGTCAGTTTGCATGACAGTACCCTGGTTTGAGAGTAACAAAGAATAAATAACGTAGGCATTAAAAAAATAAACCTTAACACTTGGAGACCGCGACACCAACAGTCACAGATGTCAACGTCAGCGTTATTTTTATATTTCGTTTTGTCTTTTGCATTTCACGAAGAGGAAGGAGGCTCACCTCAGATCCTTGGGCTTTGCCTATAACGTACCAGAAGGCAGTCTGCCCTAGCCGCCGGCGCTGGTCTTCCCACTCGGTCTGAGCGCGGTGTTTTTCTGCCTCGATAAGGCGACGTTTTTCGTCCAGCTGCATGCGAAGGAGTGCAAGCTGTGACGTCACAGCCTGATCATCTTCAGCTTCGCCCTGTGACGCCTCGATTTCACCTGACAAAAGTCACACAACACAATATTGAGCGTAACCCTACTAAAAGCCGCTGTATGACGCATGGCGGTGATAAGATATCTTTCAAATAAAAGGCCTTATTACTTACTACACGCTGCTGCTTTAAGTCATTATCACTGAGGACGCTTTCCACTTGACAGGACTGACCGGCCATACCGGGGCATTTGGAGGGAATAACTCTACAACGCCTTCAAATTAACACACTCCCGAGAATGATATATACTCCTTCAGGAGAATGCGAGGAATTATCATGCAAGTGGTCCTTCAAATTGTTGCATTTTCTTTGCAAACTGATGGGTCTGGCCGGCCAATTCCGAAAAAAAGGAAAGCGCCCTGAGACTAAAAGTCAAAGGTTTGCGTTATTGATATGACTGGCACTGGACGGTTAACTGATCCAAATGAAATAAAAGGTCAATTGGCTTTATTGGAAAAGAGCAGAAGACTAAGCGCCGATTATTCGCTTGTAGTCTGGGTAACACGCTTGGCTCAAAAGATCAACAGAAACATGGTAAAGAGTGTCTTGATCTGTCTCCACAAACAAGTCAACCAAGTCTCTCTCTCTCAGTTGAAGGATTATTCTTAATTGTCAATTTGCTCCAAGTGAAGTATTATCGTCCATTTCGTACGCTGAAAATTTGATAGGGATCACGGGAAATGAACATTTTTTTTCTTAAAAACAAACCGAACCTCAATGTCTGGACTCGCAGGACTCGAACCCGGGAACGTTTGATTAATAACCCCTTCACTTAACCACTAGACTACCACATCACTAGCTACGAGGATATCATTTTTTTGAAATGTCGATAATTTTTTCCTTCCAAATGCCGCTGTAAACGTGTACTAACGCCGGCCAAGAAGCAAGCTTACACAGTGAAAAATGGCGGTTACCAAACTTCAAGAGAAAGCTAACCATTCTAAAATCGAGCCTTAGACTTAACCATTATTCAGCAATGGTTCTAGATATATGCTAGTTTTGGTAAATAATCGGCACGCTTTCCAGTCAGTTGATCTTTAGTGGTAACGTGGATAAAAACAGTTTCTTTAAAGTGGGTGCTCCGCGTTCAAATCCTGTCCAGGGACTACTTTTACTTTTTTTCTTTTTATCTGCTACCACAAGTCCTAGGACAGGGTAATCTAAATGGAGGACAATACTTCCTTTTGGAGAAAACTGACAACGAAGAATAATCCTTCATTTGAGGGAGAGGTCGTGTTGAACAAGTTACCCAGACCCCGCACGAAACATTAACATTAAGTCTCCGCTCTTTTCCGGTAAGGCCAATCTATTTAGTAAAATTATGCCTTCTGTAAAAGATCAATTTAAATAGAACCTGAATGATAGCGTTTCCTCAGAAACCCACAGACATGTCCAGGAATGAGCCTAATTGCTGAAAATAGGAAGCAAATACTCAGACTTCAAGGGACAATTCGTGTTGGATATCAATTTGAGTGTGCATCTAATTAGATTCAATTCTGGACATAAGTGCAAATCGAGTAGACTTTTGTGATCTTTCTTGACAAAGGGTACACGTTTGAGTGAAGTACGGCTTACAAAATCACTAATGATGGAGAGAAATAACTAAGACTTAAAAAATTTCATTAATAATTAGCGCTAATCAAACACACCTTTGGGCTCGCTACATGACGTATCAGTTACTTGATTAAGAACTTCAGTCGGAGATATCCCACAGTCCTCTGCGGCATCCATCAGATTCGCGATCTTATCTAAAACGGTGCCACTTGGGCGCCACGTCGCGCGTTCCCTATATGGTGTGCTGCTTAAGACTGGTACAGGAACCTTCGATTTGGGACCCATGGAACTAGGGTCCTTACTTGGTACCAAATCGATATCATTACTTTCAGATCGGCTTAGTTTTGCGCTAACAAACGGTGCACAGACCTCATATAAATTGTCTTTCATTGCGGCATCTTTGTTGTCATTTATAACCTCTACAACTTTGCTGTCAATTGTTTGGTATTTCACACTGACGGGCTCCTCTAAACTATCTGCGATAACTGGTGAATTAGCCTTCGAATGCAATTGTTTCGGCTTTTTGAAGAACTGCCTTTTTGGTTTGGGCGGTGACACTTTTCTCCTAAGGTTCGACTCTTGACAAGGAAGCGTGCTGTCTGTGGACGCTTTTTTCCCATTTTCATTCCAAACAAGATGCTTTTGGTCCACAGTTTTTTGTTTAGTGTTAACTGATAACTTTTCCAAAGCCTCGATTACAGGCAAATCACGTGACAGGTCCTTCACATGACCGAGCGTAAACGTTCTTCGATTATCTTCTTGATTTTGGTTTAAAGGCCGTGAAATGGCTTCAATACTTAAGCCAGTTGTTTTTTGATCCGAGGACAATTTTTTTGCCAAATCCAAATCTTCGTTCGAGCTATCGAGGATATAAGTGTTACTTCGATTTCGTGGAGACCTTTCACTGTGCGAGGAAATGTCATTATCCGAAAAGGACGAAAGAAAACCTGAATCAACAGACCGCGGCCTGACGTCCTTAGTACAAGAAACCGGTTCGACAGCATTTTGAAATGCCATGTCGTCCAGGAGATCAGTTAATGACGTGCCAGTCTGGAATGCTTGACGAACTGCAAAAGCAACATCATCGAGAGAATGTGCTTTTCGTATGGAAGGAGGGTAAGGCGATACTTGAGGGGAAGTTTCAGCTCCACTGTCCTGGTATCTGCCGATGGCTATTTCGGAGCAGTGTTTCCGCTTTCTGTTCTCCTTTCCCATATTAGTAATCGACAGATTTCCGCTTGTTGTCCCAAGCGAGAATTCTGCAAGTTCATTGGTAAGTTGGTCCAGCGCTTGTATAACTGGTATTCCTGCCTTTTGAGCATCTTCCAACGTTCTGGATACATTTTCAAGCGAGTGAGTTTGTCTGTCTGGTAACTCTTCCTTTCTCTCACTGGCTATGATTTCCGAGTCTGATTTAGAATTGCAACGTGTAATAATTGTCCTCTGATCCGAACTGGTTTTGACAGATGACGAAACATCATCCAATGCTTCCAAAACAGGGATTCCTCTAGCTTTTGCGTCGTCAATAGTCAATGAAACACTTTCTAAAGGGTAAGTATTCCGAGCAGTTGGACTTTGATCAGGATTGGCGTTTAAATTTCCGAGTTCTTTGTCATCCACTGCATTAATCTGAGTGCTACTCGTTCGATGCTGATCTCTGTCCATGTCCTTCGCGTTCGCTTGAAGCAACAGCTCGCAAGCTGACGTCAAGAAGTCAAGTTTTTTAACAACTCCCACCTTGCCCTTCGAAACGTCCGCCTTGGTTGTAATCGTATCTTTTGATTTCACATTAAAACTTATAGGAGACATCATTTGCCGTTGGTTACCATCGTAAAGACGCAGTTTACTTCCTTCACCGATCGTTTCCAAAGGACTGGCTAGCGCGTACGTCTTCCTGTTAACCAGCTTTTCTTGCCTTCGATACACAGCATCTGGAGTATGTTGAATCAGTGGGTCTTTATACATTGTCATGTGGCCTAACGCGTCTACAATGGGAATTCCCTTCTCTTTTGCCTTCTCTAGACTAAGACTAACTTCATCCATTGTATAAGTCCCTCGATCTGGCATTTTCAGTCGTAATGGACTCTTCCGCTTATCTTTTGCTAGAGATTCGAGGGCTTCAATCACAGGTATCCCAGTTTGTTTAGCATGTTCAAGTGATTTGGAAACTTCATCCAAAGTGTAGGTACCTCGTTTACCTTCGTCACCCTCTTTGCTCCTACTTCTTATTCCATTGCTTAAGTTATGCAAAGCTTCTATGACAGGAATGCCTTGTTCTAAACCAGCCTCCAGTGAACGCGATACTTCATCCAGTGTATAAGTTCCTCGATTTTGTTCAGATGAGGGTCGAGATGTTTTAGCGTCTTCCCTTGGACTGCTGCTCTGTTTTGATAACCGATCCAAAGTTTTAACAACGGGAACGCCATCTATAGCGGCTTTTAAAAGAGAAGAGGACACATCGTCGAGATCGTACGTCCCGCGTTTGCTCGGGAGAAGAGACGACGTTGAACACGTTTCATCGTTGTCTAAAGTCACGCAATCTTCAAGTTGCTCCAAGGCGTATTCGAACGAAGCCTCGAACTCATCACTATGATCTGAAGATTGCGCATACGAATTAGGCGCTCTCAAGTCGCTCGTAAATCCAGCAGCAGAGGAAGTCTCTTTGCTTTCCCCCTCCTGTGATAAGTGGTCCAGAGTGACCGAGACTGGGAATCCCTTCTCTACCGCTTCCTCAATGGCATGAGACACAGTGTCAAGTGTATATGTACCTCTTTTCTCGGATGAACTTTGGTGACCAACCGCTGGTGTCAAAGGTTCGCCAAAAATGTGACGATCACCTTCAGAAGCTAGCTGACATCGTACCTCTGCTGATAGTAATCTTTTTTCTTGAGCTTCCTCTAACGTCTGTGATACGGACTCCAACGGAAATGTTCCACGCTTGTGAGAAACTACCTCAGTATCCGACACTCTGACTGACTTGCTCTGTTCTTGATCTGAAAGCAGTATTAAACCGTCAGCAACAAGTAGACAATTGTTTCGACTTTCTTCTAACGTCTTGGACACATCATCTAAAGAAAACGTTCTACGATTTTCTTCCGACTTTGCAGAAGGTGACGGATTTGCCAAACACAAGTTCTCTTGTTGCGCTAACAGCGATAAAACTCGAGTTGCAGACACACCTTCCTCAGCTCCTGCCTGAAGAGCGTGTGAAACCGGATCTAAAGTATACGTTGATCGCTTTTCTAGCGATTCACGCTGGTTGCTGGATGCCAGGTTCTGTTTCTCAATTTCACCGGGAAAATACTCTTCGATGACGTTGTCTATTTCCTGAGAAACCTTCTCCAAAGTGAAAGTGGATCTTTTTTGCGAAGTATCATTTAGGCTCTCTTCGTCTGCCTTCTCTTTGTTATGCTTGGATTCTTCTTTGCTTGCCAGATCATTGAGAACACTACTTACTTCCACGGCACGACCGCTTGCATCCTGCACTGACTGAGAAACAGCATCAAGCGCCTGCATTGCTCGTGTTTGAGCCTTTTCCTTTGGACGTTCGGAGAGCGGTTCATCCATTCTGCTCTCTTCGTTAAGAGCATGCGCAGATACTTGAAGTCCTTCCTGATCCACAGATTCAAGCGTGTACGTGTGACGTTTTTGGTGATGTTTAATTGACTGGTCTCGGTTTTTCCTATCTTGACAATCGTCTTTACAAGCCACTTCATTAAATGCTTTTACGCTTGTCGTTCCGGCATGTTCCGAAGAGTCACATAAAAACTGTGAAAATGAGTCTAAGGCGGAGGTGGTTTGTTTCTGAAACGTTCGCTCTTTGTAATTACTTAAAATTTGATGTCCACTGTGAGTTAAATCTGCCCTAGAATTTCCTTCAATGACGAGTTCACTCAATGACTTGACTACAGGAATTTCCTCACTTGATGAATTTGCTGCATACGTTAAGACTGTATCCAAAGTGAAAGTGTTGCGTTTCCGAAGGTTTTGTTCTTCGCGGTTACTTGACGATTGCTTGTCCCTGAGGGTCAAATCCAAGCTACACTCCTCGTTACTGACAAACTCACTTGATGCCACAACAGATGCAATCGCTGTATACTTGGAGACTGAATCCAAAGTGAAAGTGTTTCGCTTAATTTGCTTAAAAACTTTGGCATCCGTACCATCATGTTGGCTTGATATTTTGCCAGTATCCCTTGCTTTTTCGGCGAAATCTTTATCTGAACCAGAGTATAATGAGCTCGGTAAGTTGTTCTCCTTTGATTGCAAGGAAGTGCTCTCCGTGAATATATCGCTTCCAACAACATCCGTCCCTTGCCGAGACTGCAGGAGCTTTGCGTTCGATTTTATTTGGTGTTGATTTCTGCTGGAACGAGGCCTGAATGACTTGAACGGGGAACGCAGCAAAACTGGAGATTCCATGTCCTTTAAACGTTTCGACCGAGGTTCATCGTCAAAGCTCAACTCAAAGGCCAACGACTTGTCCTTAACCATTCCTATATCTCTGGAAGAAACAACTCTAATCTCCTTTTCATTGTTGCCCGTGACTCCACCGTTGCTGTCTTCAATGACTTTAACTTCTTTATTTTCAAATGTTCCAAATGCGCAGCCATTTACGACTTCAAATGCTCTGTCATCCACGTTTTCACGCTCACTAAGTGTTTTCTCGAGCTTTTTTTTCCCAAGCTCTTTGGCATTTTTTCTTGACATCAAACGCGGCGGCGGAACAGGTTTTGCGGCTTTTTGAAATTCAACGCTAAATGCTACACCCTTTCCACAGATAATCTCAGTTGATTCCCGCTCCTCCGGCTCCGGTTTGACATTCATCCCCGAGGAAGCGACAACACTTCGTGAACGCTCTTTGTTTAACGTGACTTCAAAGCGTGACACACCCGCTGCTGCCGATAACGCTGCTATTCTGTCACGGATGCTTCCACCGGTATGCCCATCCAGATCGGAGAATTTTAAACTCGTTTCCATTTGGCCTCACTCGACCTAAAACCACTAATACCAGTGCCGCTAGTAAATTACCATTCAATGACGTTTAAGCCATAGGTTTTGTTCCTTAGTGCGTAAAAGCAGATGCCCAATGCGGCTAACGGCCCAATGTCATCTCCTTGGCCGGGGCTGTCTCAGTAAATATCCGCTATTGTTATGAAATGCGATTAATTGAGAGATGGTAGTCTTCCTGCATGCAACCTGCAACATTCAGTGAAATTGGAATCAACCCCAAATTATTTGCAACAGTCAGCGCAGCCACAAAGATAACGACGGAAATTGCTGCATTTGTTATAATGCATTGCTTCTACGTTTTTGTAACAATAACGACTTCACCCTAATTTACGGAAACAATAATAGAAATTGAATAAAATTAAAATTGTAACATATCATCGCAAAAGAAAAGAAGAAGTTCCGAAACGCAATAAAAGGGATGAAGGTTAAAAATCTCACAATCAGTTTGTTTATCTCTAGCATACGCACAAAAAACACCGCTTTCAAATGCAGGCATACTGAGAGAAAAAATGGCATTCACGTCTTTAAATTTTATTCTTAAGTTTGCTTACACTACACATCAGTCTGTGGCAAGTGCTTACACTACACATCAGTTTGTGGCAAGTCGAAATCCAAAATGTAAATTAGATACTTTTTTCATCAAATTCTTCCCGTAAACAGACATTAAGTAGGCAGCAATATGTGTTCATCACAGGGCTCTATGTTTCACGGTTAGCAACAGAAGCATCTAAATAAAACGTGTCCACAAAAAAAATTATCCTGCAGAATGTCAATCACTCGTTAGAGCAAAAAAACCCAATATCTGGCGTGGTTTGCCTTTCCTTGACTTGTCAAAAAAAAAATTCAAAGAAAAAGGACAACAGGACTGGTTTGACTTAGATTTGAAGAATTCGTAAACAAGGGAGCTTTTTTCGCATTTTCTTTTCCATATACATTCGAGACGTTCACAGCTACCGATGTATACAAACTATAAAACTATAATTTGAGTGGCGTTTGAAGCGGCGATTTTGACCCAAATCATCGACTTGAGTTGCAGGCCATAAAATAACAGATATTTCATCTCAAATACCTTTGACGATGTCCCACTGCCAACCATCAAGAATCCAGCCGTTGAATATAAAGATCAACAAACCTTAATGGGAAACGAGAATATAAACAAGACGGCTTCCGGTGACATGGAGATACTTTAGCTCCCTTTGAAAACTTCGAAATCGTCGGCGCTTCTTTTCACTGGATATTACTGAATCGTGAGGCTGATTTCCTTTACAGTTCAGGCAAAATACTTTAAAAGAAAACGATAATTAACGGCGGAGAACGACGTCAAGGTAAGTCCAAAGCTCAGAAAGAAGGTGGGAAATTATCTACACAGTAGACAGCTTTGTGTCAAGCAAGAACGAGCATATAATCCACAACGTAAAAAGTGAATTGTTAGTTTGCCAGCGTGACCATCAACTCCACTGAAGAACAGACATTGCCATCTTTATCAATGACATCACCTTTTCAACGAATATCAAGCGAAAATTTGATGCGGTGTGACATCAGTAAATTTCATGTACACGTAGATAAAACGCGACCTGTTCCCAAATTTGCCACTTTCGCCGCCTTCCATCGATTCCGCTTTCTTGTGACAAGGTATGCGTTAAAATACCAAGAGATTGACTGAATTAGAGACGGTAAAACAATCTAGAAAACCGGTTAAAACACTGTATCAGATGCACCCGTACAAAGAGTAGCCTAATATATTCGGCTGTTGCATGCAAATTACTCGGCGCTCGACACAAATACATGGATCAACAATTACCATGTTATTATCATATATTATTCATCAATATAGTTTTTAAGATACTAGGTGGTACAGACAGTCTTACCTTTTCCCTGTACTTCAAAGAGACCTCTCAGTATCGCAAGCGGATGACTTACAGATGATCCTACACTGACATCTGAGGACTAATTGGCGCCCTCCCAGAGTAAGAGGAGTAGCGAAGCGTGAATTAAGAGGTGTTAAAAGACACGCCGAAATTCGTGTCACGCTCTACAAAATAAAAATATCCGGTATCTATCAAAAGATGAAAGTTTCTGAAAATCACTTCAAACCTTTGAAGAGCATAAGATGCATTTGGAGCAGAGGAAGAATAACAAATTGAGAGCAGAGCAGAACAGGAATTCCTCAAGTTGTGCAACCTTTCACTGTCAAGTGAAATAATGACATGAGCCTCACCTTGGAATTCAATAGTCAAAAGGGATAAATGTGGCTCGATTTACGCCACTGATAAAATTGAAATTCTCAATTTACTTAAAAACGCTCGATGCATCATGACGCGGTTTGAAAAAATACAAAGTTTAACAAACATCATTTCTCGAATTTTCCAGTAACTAAACTAAGAAAAAAGAATGATAGCCAATTTCTCGACGTCTCAAAGTTGTCCAGCATTCAATATTTGTCGCAATACCCAAGAAAGCTTTGACGTATGGCGATTTTTTAATTTCAATTTTTCAATCAATTTTTTTGGCGTTTTGTCAACCTGAGAATCATCGCAATTGAAGTAAAGAAGATGGCACACATGACAGTTCAAATACAGCATAATGGCGCAAACAGGAGAATTCGCCGAAGAAGTTAATCAAAAGGTCACAGGTTCGACTCCAGCGTTAGCGGAAAACGGATTTTTTTTCGGCTTCCTGGGAGAGTACTCTCTAGAGAGTAAAGGAACTTCCGTCGTTAAATAACGTGTACCTTTACCTTACCTCCAAGTCATCATAGAAAATTAGAATTCTCCATGATAAACTTCATTTCTTCACAACTAGGAAAGCACATTTAATTTCAAATGAACATTCGTAAAAATTCGTGTACCATTTGTCAACAACTAGCTCAGTTTCTCTTAAAATTGAACTTAAAAAAATTCCAGGCCAAGAAAAGAATTGTTCAACGATAACGCGAACGTGGCATTATTTGTTTCAAATAAGCGTTTCGTCCAGTGCCAGCCACACTCCAGACACTCCACACCCTTCCGTCCCGTTCTTCTTTACCTTTGTTATTCAGCATTACTTGCCCACCAATGCCTCTCGTTGCAGCTGTCAGCCAACTGATCCTTGCCCCAGGACTTCCCCGGCCAAGCTGTTTAGGGCTGCCATGCCTTCTGGGACTGTTCGTTGGACTCGTCTGTGCAGCAGTGGCATGTAAAAAAATGTATGGTTAACCTTGTGCACGTGTTGGGATATTTATGGACACAAATATCATCGAAATGTCAGTTCTAAGGAATCCCAGGAAATATATATCAGAGCGTTCTGGTCATTAAAGGGAACGGTTTAACCGGAATCATTAGCACTTATAACTCACAAAAAACTTCCTGGTCGAGTTTACCTACAATTTGTATTTCAGAGCTCTATAAACTCTATCATTTATAAAAGGGGCAAGGTCAAACATAGCAGCAACTGCCATAGATTTTCCGTAGCGTTTTGCGTGTGAACTCTTTTCTTTTTTTTGGAAACAGTTATGTATATAGACAACAGGGCAAATTTATCTCCCTATAATTGTTTTTTATTCTTATTTTCAATAATTTTACTGACTTTTATTTTAAAAGGGACATAGTGTTTGAGTGGATGTAGAGATTGTTAACCAATTAACTCCTGAACCCCCCCCCCCCCCTCCCCCATCCCCCAGTTGACGAGTAAAATCGTCTGGCATTATACACAGAGTAAAATCTATCAGGGTTGAACTGTTCAATGAAATTAGTATATACTAAAACAGTGCATAGCGTTGAACGCGCCCGCTGATTGGCTACTCAAACTCCGGATATCCTTTGCCATTCACCTCCGAGCAATTCACATGGAATTTGCGCTCGAAAATGTTGTAATCTTTGCAAGCATAAATGAGTGAAAATGATATTTTTGTGCTACATTATCTCACTGTTTTAGTATATACTAAAACAACTTTCCACCTCAGTGTCGGTGCTAGTGGTGGACATCCACCACTAGCCACCTCCACTTCAGTGAATAGATGCTAAATATCCGTTATCTTTCCTAAAATGGCAAAAGTTGTGAACCATGCCTCACCAATGTTTCCGAGGTGGTATTTAGCTGCTTCAATAATCTCGCCCCAGCCTCTGACTCGTCTGTCCAGCTAATCCTATGTGACGGATCATTACCAGATCCCTCGAGGCTGCTCCGTCTTTCAGTATGCTGTTCAGCAATCTTACTGCTGGTGTTCATACGAGATCCCGACGAGCCACGTACATCAGTATTAAGATCTCTAACAATTTGCCCATCAGGATTTTTTCTAAAAGTTCGTGACCTGGAAATGTTCGTTGTATCAGATACGCGAACTGGGCCATCCTCTCCTCTTCCGGGGTAAGTGTGTCCTTGTCTATCATTCTCCCCTTTGTTGGTGGGCAGCTGTCTGGAACGGACGTCATTGACTGATGATGCTTCTTCCTCAGCACCAATAACCTCCAAATCGTCAGCATCGCGAATATGATAAGATTTATCTTCAGACTGCTGCTGATTTTTATTTGTTTCTTTCAATGAAGGCTCGGGGAGCATCGAAAACTGATTAATTTGGTGATTTCCCGTTTCAACGTCTGCACCATATCCAACTTTAGTTTCTTGCTTCCTGAAAGTAGAAAAGCCATCAGACCGCCGCAAGTTCAAAGAATGTGACACATACGCTGTCTCTTCAATGTTCTCTGCGGATGATGCAACTTTTCTGAACGTTGAAAAACCATCAGAATGTCCCATACTGTCAATATTTGCTGACGGTGTTTCCTCACAAGTAACATGGTGCTGTTTCCCATCAACATAATCAAACTCTTTCGCATTAGCTGTTTCCTGTTGCTGTACGTCACTTGGCTCTTGTCTGACATTAGTTTGAGAGGTTCTATTGTATGCGGCATAGTTGTACGATTCGTCCAATCTTTGGCTTGTAACGTCGCTCGTAACGTCGCTCGTAACGTCGCTCCCAAAGGAAACCCCCAGCAAAGTACCCTGTGGTACACCACTAATAGGCAGACCGACCTGTTTATTTTTCTTGTAAGTTCCAAAATCCTTTGCTGGATGATCACTCCCGTAAACCCGAATAGCATCCTGGTCAAAATCAAACACATGCTCTTCCGTTTTGTTGGATTTAGAATCACATGAAGTGTTTTCTCGCGTCTGGGAACTGGATGGTTCATTTCCACAGGCACACGAGACAGAAGACGAGCGATCAAAGATAACCACATCACTAGGACTGTCTTGGGCTGCCAGCCCATGCGATCGCAAGGCGGCCTTATCGAAAGCTTGATCCCGTTTCCCGCGGGTCAAAGAGGGCGAATGCGCTGGCGAGCTCTCAAGAGAGTCCTGTCTCCCGTCCACACCTTGAACCGCAACCCCACTAGCTTCAATGCCTGCACTGCACAAAACAAGAGGCCTGGCGGCAGAATCCAGGCTCGAATGCGTATGTCTCTGACTTAGGTTACTTTGTTCAAATCCTTCACTATCAGTGGCTTCTGTGTTTAACTTGGTTTTACCATTATCGAGCACAAGTTCTTGTGACGCTGACAATGACGAAATAGATCCGGTCATCGTCTCATTTCCTCCAATCACAGGAAGACCAGCCGCTTTGGCAGATTCAACAGAAGCGTGACCTACAGTATAACTGCCACGAGCAAGCTGCTCAAATGATTTCTTCTGTGGCGGAAAGTCGGGGATGTTTTTTGCTGTAAGCCTTGGTGTCACGCTTGCAACTGGATCGTTTGGAAAGTCATCTTCTTGACCAACCAAGGTCGCTTCGTCCACTTCCTTTGTACCTTTCATACCCATTCTTTGGTTCCTTCGATCGAGTGAATTCGCAGGCGAAGTAGTAAAGAAAGTTGGCATAAAAGGAGCAACATCTAAAGGAGAGCAGGGGCTGCTGGGGGCAGTGGAATTCGCGGAGGAAACCGAGTTGGGATTAGATACCGCCGACTCTGCTGACTCTGTAATGGGTGACAGCTGATCAGAAGGAACATCGATAGGCGCATTTTGGACCTCAAGTCGGGTGGGCTGAACCGGAGAATTTGTGGAACTGGCCGCATTGCTGCGGGCGAGGAGTATTGGGTCATCATCATCTTCCATCTCGGTTCCATCTGGGATCTGTCGCAATTTGTCCTCTGTCAGTCGCTGAAGGACCTCAAGTCTGAATATATTCATGTCTTCGCTGCTTACGCTTGTGTTAAGTTCATCTTCATCTTCCTGAGACGTAGCTGCTTTTAGGAATTTATTTTTGGGTTTCGCAAAAGTACGAGGAGTTTCTACGCTTCTTCCAGCCTGAACTGCAGCCTCGATTTCCTCAAACTGGTTTAGTTCCTTCACAGAGATGTCGCTCAAGTAACTATCCCGGATACCTGAAGGAAATGAACGAACTCGGAGTAAGTCTCTGCGCTCTAGCTGAACAAAAGTGCTCTTCTATAATTGGAGAGACTGTCAATCGAATCAAATCACATGAAATGAAAATCAGTGGAGATCGAATAAAATGTTTTTTGAAGATAGAGAAAATCGGAGTATTCGCAGAAAGACCTCTTGGAACTCATTAGACAACCAAACATGACGTGCATGATGCCGGGAATCGAACACAGGCGTGGTGGTGGTCTCACCACTACGTATGCCGAGAGAAAAAAGTAAAAACGCTGCACTCCTACACGATTGCATTAGAAAGAAATTAACCTCAAAAATCGCTTTTCTTTCGCAAAACTTAAGTTATTGTCAATTTACTCGAGAATTCCCACAACCAAGCCAGAAGGATACATGGGTCTAGTCCTAAACTGCGTCACTTCGCCTTGCAAAGAATGTTTGCATTACAAATCAGTTCGTGGGACAAGAGTAAACCGATGACCACCGATGCCTCTTACTGGTCGAATTGCTGCTGGTTTAACCAATTTGCTACGTTTTACAGCTGATTAAAAGCGAACTTTTGTGAGAAAAACAACTGAATCTCTGCTCTTGGCAAAGAATTTCATTTCGACACCGTGATATTATAAGAAATTTATTTCCATATCGTAACATAATTACATCATGATACTGCTCCTTTTTGGGACAAGAATAATTGTTTTGGTTTCACTGCTCTAAATATGCGAAATAAAGGGTATTCACTGGCCTCAAGATTTGATTAAGCTGAAGATTTAATCACCTGACAATACAGAGTCTCTCGGGTTGCAATTTTCGGCTTCTTTGATATTTAAACTGTCAGTTGATAACCACACCGGCGAGTCGGTTTGTTCATCGCGCTTGCCTTTTGATCCTGTTGACTTGGACATCAGGTTGATCCCTTCTGCGCTCCTCTGGGGAACACTAGTTGTCGCTACATTCGGCCTAACGGGTAATAATAAAAAAGAAAACGTTATCGAAGCACTTTATAAAGGTTTATTTTAGGGTTGGAAAAGACGATGGTCATATGGGGGTTCCTTACTCAATGGAACGCTGAAGGTTTGTAAGCAGGATGAACTTAATACTTAGTACGTTTAATTCTCAAGGCTAAAAGTGTTAATCAGCAACCTATATATGTACAAAAATAAGGGAGGTCAGTAGGGTTAAGGAGGTACGGTAAAGGTAAGGGAGACTAAGGTAGGCAAAGGCAAGACTCACCGAAAGTCAAGCGATATTCTTTCATTCCTGCCGCAGGCCAGGTTACTATCTGATGAACTTGTCCCAGTGTCCTCCCGCCATGCATGAAATGACTGCCCAGTGGACTCCAGCTTTGCTCTATCAAGACCAGTTAAAGACTGCGAACGCTGAAGATCATTCAGCTTGAGTTCTGACACAAAGAAATGCAAAAACACCATAAATTCCAGCTGATACACCACAAACTAATAAAGCAATTCATTTTAATTTTAGCTTTCAGTGCAAGGCACAACAGCGTTTCGATTTTTTTTTTGGTTAAACCCTTTTTAAACAAGTTAAACATTTTAATTTTCATTGTCTTGCATTCATCACCAAAATGAATGTATTTACCTCACCTTTCTCTAAAACCACTTTAAATTAAGGAACGTAACACATTGCAGTGGCACTTTCGCAAAATAATCACGTTATTTGAACGTTATAGCAAATACCAGTAATGATTTTGAGTAGAACCACTTATAAGTTAATACAGCTCGTTATCCTTCTTTTACATACCTTGCAAACGTCTCTGAAGAATAGTCTCATCTGAAACGTTACAGTGTTCACATTATATTTTAATAAAAAAAACAACTTTAAAATTCACTGTTTTTATCTCATCATAATAACCTTCTAATTAAATTGAAAGACCTGAGACAAAAATAATTATCAACGCAGATATTGACAATCACATGATTATAAACTTGAATGTCTTGTTTACATACACGATGAAAGAAAACAATGTCAAGAAGTTAATGTAGTGAGAATGTGAAGAGGTTTAATTTTACAGATAAAATAATTTACCTTCTAAATTCAACAAAACGTTATCAATACCGTAGTCTCAAAATGTTAAGTGGCTATATTGAAACAATATTATTATTGTGTACATGTACATTTAAACAAAATAACCATTCAATATGTATGGGTTATTGACCAAGCGTGAGGTCAAGATGACTGGATATTGGCCAAGTTCTTTTTTTGCGTGTTTATGGACCGAGACGAAGTCGAGGTCCATAAACACGCAAAAAAAGAACGAGGCCAATATCCAGTCATCTTGACCGAACAATCTTGGTCAATAAAGGATTTATTATATGACTTAAAACACCAAAAAATGATCTTTGATCTTGCGGGACCAAGCGAGAAATCCCGAGCGGGCAGTATCGCTCCATCTTGCCCGCTCGGATAGCCAATCAGAGCGCGCGATTTGGTTCATCTTGCCCGCTCACGGAGCTAGTCATATAATAATTCCTAGTTAAAAACATGAAAATGGTAAATTAATGAAGTGACAACATGTCGAAATTGTAAGTAACTAAACAATGATGAAGTAAAAATATCTTTTCTAATATCAGTACTTACGAAAACGCAAAGTTATATTTATGCATTATTTTTGCCCACTTACATCATAAAAAATATTCCATCACACGAAACCAGAAACCATTAACTTACATAGATGTGGTTTGCTTTGTATCAATGATTTATGCAGCAAGACCAACACAAGTCATAACAATTTAATGCCTTTTGCTACTCTTTTTTTTACATGTATATCACAGATCTTCTGATAGAGGAATTAGATTTCTGTGTTCAAAAGAATTTTTTTCTTGACAAAACAGATGTGATCAATAAGTTAACAATAAATTTTGGTATTTGTAAGGAAGTTTCACATTGCTGTGCACAGGCACTGAGTAGCTTGAAAACCCAACACACACCCATGTGCTTTTATGAAGAGAAACGATTGATTCAAAATCATTAAGATAGAGAGATTTTTAAAATTTGGTTGTTATGATGCTATAACAGCAACATTGCACATTACCTGTGATAACTAACTCACTAACTTATGGTGATTCAGTTCCCAGAATTTTGAAAATGAAGACAATATTGACCAGGATTCAAATATACTACTTGTTAATTTTTGATAATAATCATTTGTACCAATGATATCACATTTTAACCTTTGTTAACCCATTTAAAGCATTTTAATGGCAGGACCAAAATTTGCTACATGTATACCCAGAACCAACAACCCTAAGTAACAAAGATAATAATCTTATCCTCACTGAAAAGTACTGTATATACCAAACTATTTAAACAGTACTCCAATGGTGCCTGGAAACTTGGCCCGCGAAAAAAAGGAAATGAATCACCTTTTCAAGCAGATGCTAACTATTACTGGTATGTAATATTTACATGGGGTGCAGAGATGGCGCAGAGGTGAGAGCGCTCACTTTCCACCAATGTGGCTCAGGTTTGATTCCCAGACTCAGAGTCATATGTGAGTTGAGTTTGTTGGTTCTTTACTCTGCACCTAGAGGTTTTTCTCCAGGTTAGGGTTGTGGTTAGCTGAAAACGCTACTTTCCCCCAAATGCTTGCCAAATTTTAGATCTTTTGGTGAAAACGAGTTCCTAGGGACAAACGATATAACCTAGACGACAATGAACTTTCTTCAACATTTATTGAAGAAAACTGAAACGTAAACTTTGAATACCACAAAAACGAGAAAATCAGACCTCAATTATTGAAATGATGGCGCAAGTCCATGAAAGAAGGGTAACTGAAGAAATTCTCCCCCGAGAAACTTGGCAACCTTTTATGTCATTTCTTCATCAAAGTCAGTTTTTCTCGGCCAGATGTTTACTTGGAGACCGAGATCATTGTCCTTAATATCTCTGTAAATCTTATAATAGAGAATTTTCCCAAATTCCATCTTTGTTTTCTTTACAAGTAATGCAAGTGTTTAAAATAACATGCACAATGCTTTGCTCGACTCGATTGACAGGTTTGACAAGCCTTCATTTTTGATCAATCAACAGCAGCCTAATATTAAGCATGCTAAACCTGGACAGTCATTCGCTGAAAAGTCACATAAGTTAGTTTGTCACGACGCACATTACAAAGTTAAGCTTTACATTTCTTCAATTTTCCGACTGAGTTGAAAAATTAGTCTCTTATTGGACGATTTCTTTAGTGTGTAGTATTGAGGGATTTTTTTAATGAGTCTTGCTGTATTTTTTACTTATTTACATATATTCAACAAACCAATTTAAAACTAAATCAGAAATTCATTTTGAGTTTACCTTCTACCTCCTCATGCTGAATATCCCATTCTTCAAAATCATTTATTGTTCTTTGTTTCTGCTTATTCCGGCGCGTCAGAAGGGACTGTTCTTGATGTCTGGGTGTAGTTTGGGGATTTACACATGAAGTAGCTACACAAGGCAAACCATGCTTCCTGTCTCCTACAAGAACAGGACGCCGCAGTATTCCACTAAATGGATTTTCTTTCTCCTTAGTCCTGTCATTTGTATGTTGAGGTCCATTAGAAGGAGATCGGAGCAAATCATCATCAACTGTAAAATCCAGTTGAAATGGTGACTTGAAAGACAAATGACTCTTTGTTTTGACTTGAGAATCCTTTTGTGATTTCATAGCACTACTTGTCATCAGTTCAATGTGATCTGAAGAAGAATATGTGAAGTGTCCATCCGCTGCAGAAAACCTTTCACTGTCACTGTCAGAGTTTAAGACAGATACACTCAAGCACATGTTATCTACAACATTCTCCTTGTTTGCAGCATCACGACGAAGATCAATATCTTGGTTCGACATTTGTGTTTCCATGGCATCGTTTTCAGGTGATTCAATCTCACACTTTTGAAAAATCTCAGCTAAAAGTGCAATAATATTGGGTTTCATGGCTTGTGATCCATACAAAATGTCTTCAAGTTTGAGAGCAAGAACAGATGTACAGATAAACTGACTACACAGAGAGCGAAACAGCTCAAGATTATGAATGCAGTGTGCAGTTGACAAGTTCTTGCCAAATCTAATATCTGCAATAATAAAAAAATCATTGCAACAACATCAAAGGTTTACATTAAAGTTCCACACTCAGGGTTTTGCCACTGGTCTTTTTCAATGTTTTTCAAAGAAATTCTCTGGTTGGTTAAGTTACATCAAAATAACATTTCCCTGTTGGCCAATAGTCCAGTGCATAGGCTTTATGCTGTTCTCTATACAATTTTGTTTTGGGATTACAATATACATGAAAAAAAAATTGTCCATTCTGATTGGCTAGGAGCAATGCAGTTTTCAGGTACATGTAACACATTGCAGAAAAGAAGTAATTTGGTACCAAAAAAGTACACAATCAAGCACTCCAATTGGTAAATAATCAAAGAAAGTCACAGATAACCTATCAAATGCGATCTCTGGATGACATAAATTCTTGGTCTGGTTTAGCCTACACTGCTTATGCTTAATTGTGCTAAGCTATCCTGAATTATCTCATGTATATTATTAATAAGTAATCACAAGATTTTTCCAGTGCAATTTATAATAATAAAATAATTTTATTAATTTCTATTGCACAATTATCAATATAAATTTTCAATTGCGCATTACAATATGATCTTAATACAAATAATAAAAAATACAAATGTAAATGTAAATTTAAATATATAAATACAAGTAAAAAATATAAGATTTATATATATCAAAAAGCATCAATTTTAATTAAATCATTAAATTGGAAGCTTAACCTAACTCCTAAAATGCGGGCAGTGTCCCTAGCCTTACATAAAACCTAATCATTCAAAGTAAGTGCTCAGTAAACCAAATCACTAAGCTGAGCATTTGACGCTAATCACTAAAATTTACGTAGTTTAAAAAAAATTACCTACTAGTTAAAAAAATGTTACCTGGTTAAAAAATAAAATCACCTAGTTAAAAAAAAACTGACTAGTTGAAAATAAAAATTAACTGCAACAGATACATTACATTGTCGCAAATACTGAAAGATGGACCTCAGGTCAGAAACCCAAGTGGATAGATACCTCAAATTATTTAACACATGCAACAAAACGCAGAAACTGTGAACTAAATGTATCCATCTACACTGTATATTGACCCTGGCTTTATCCATTTAAATTCCTTGTGGACATTTAATAATAATTATATTAATTGCTTCTAGAACTTATCTGGAACAACAGCTAGGGCTAGGTGCTGGCCGACTGAGATTTGATGGGAATACACACAACAATGCAGATTTCCAGGCAATATGCAGTACAATATAAATTAGACAACCAAAAACAACAGACACAAAACACTGCAGATAAAAAACAAAACAATTCCATAAAACTGACACAAGCTTCTTAAAACTCATGTTGTACCTTCAAGGCTGATGACTGTTGGCTGGTAAAACAGTACAATCCCAAGCAAATTTTGCCCATCACTGATGTCCTTCAAAAGGTCTTCCATTACTGGAAATTCTGTTTGTATTTTAGGCTGCAGTTGATCACGACGAAACCTAAATCGTTTGGCCTTGTCTTGATTTTGCAGCAACTGTTCTGCATGCAGCTTCTGTTTCTTGAGTTGATTATCATTTAGTACAGAACAGAGTTTGTTGATCCACAAAAGCAATGCATCCTCCATATCAAAAGGCAGCTCTTTAGAAGAATTAAATGATGAAATCTTGCTGCAGGAGTGAAATGAATAACACATTTAAAACTTTAAAAAGACACAAATTCCAACAAGTTATTGCCATGATTCTCAAATGATCTTTCAACCAATAAACTGGCTGTGGTGCTATCGTGGCACCCTACTCTATTAAGTGGTGACTGCTAACCCCAAAATGGAACAAAAGGGGAGACCATGGTTGCTGTTGTGGTTGCTTTTCCTCATACTAGGTATTCAAAAGATACCTGCCAGCACAGATTAACCTTGCAAATAAAGAAATAACAAAATAAACAGTCAAGTGATCTACCTGACACATTGCACAACCTGCTGAACTGTGACAACTTGTGCAGAAAACGCACTCATAAGGCAGTCCATCAATGCAAGATGAGTAGACTGAAACAAAAACAACTACATGTATCAATAATTATATTAATTACCGGTAGCAATAAAAAGTAATACTGTAGCAAGGCCGAGTGGTAAGAGCAATAAAATGAATAAAAATAAGAAAATATTAAGTACAAGTCCTTTCTTAGAAATACTTGGAGTTGTTTGATTCATCTTAAGTTTGTAGCTCGATCAGTTCAAAACAGACATCACACCATGGCATGGTTTCTTACAGAGAAGTGAGGTGCGCTAGCATGATGATGTAGCAATAAACACACATGTCCAGTAACAGGAAAGCATGGGTTCAAATCCCACTCAGGTGTACAATGTAAAAACAAAGCTACATTGTACATCTATCATACCAATGTGTTCTAAACCTTTATTGTCATCATCACCACCATCATCATATCTTTATTTACCCTGATTTTAGAGTAGCTTGACGTAGCTAGTACCTTTGAGCATTTACAATCCCAACCATGATACACCACAGAGGACAGTCTGACCAAAACAACGGGAAATTCATGCCCTAAATGCACTCCTTGCAAATATGTGGTTTCTTTTAACTGAACGTCCAACAAGGTTTGAACATTGAAGGGTTGTGAGAACATGCCTACCGTTTTTATCGTCTTTATCCAAGAACACTAGAGAGTCTTAGCATTTGCAGATGTCATAACTGAGCCAGCACTTTCCCCTCACTTAATATAAAGACCCTGAGTGTTGGTCTGGTCTGAGTCAAACTCCCAACCTCCTCCATACAATGTACGTGTACCTAGCAGCCCGGTGCTCAACCAAATGAGCACCGGTGTGTGATAAATTTCATTATATTTAAAACCAGTTTACATGACTGTACCTTTCTAAATGGTTTCCTTTGTTGCAATGCTGAATCTGTCACAGCAATGTCTCCTTCTTCAACCACATAAAATCCATGATGAGAGAGTGTTTGAATAACAGCCCACTGACCAACCACAGGAGGTTCACCACAAAAAATGCTACTGCACACTTTACAATATGCATTACCACTTGTCAAGAATTCCTTCACTTCTGGGCGAACAGTGATCCGATTCTATTTGGAAACAAACAATGTACATGTAAATCCAAACAGTAACAAGTGATATAAAAGAAATAAGAAGGGAATTGTGAGAACTGGAGAGGTGTTATTGTAAAGGGGAATAACTGAAGCACTTGCGAGACAAGTGTTGAACTGACTGAGGGTTCTCACTTTGATCTTCTCCAAGCTAAACTGGGCTTTTATAATAACTGTAAAACAGAGAATTGACTGAGGATGCAAAGGGGGCATTGACACATATTCATACATGTATCTGCTTCAGAGCTAAATGAACTAATGGTTTTTATCTATTTGATCCAACAATAATGTAATACAGATACATGTAGGTTTTGCACCCTCAAAAAAAGTATTATACTTAATGTAGATCTAAAACTAACAAATAATATTTAATAATTATTATTATTTACCTCTAAATCTCGTTGAATTGGGCTGGTGACTTGTGAAGGAATGTTGTCAAATTTCCCATCCTCTGTAGCACGAAAGACCAACCAGTACAAAGAGGCTGCAAATTTTGCCTGATTTAAAAATGTTTACTCATGTTATCTCTAGCACATTTATACAATGACAATACAATAAAAAATATATTCAAAACTACCTATTTTACAGTAAAGCGCATTTGATCATGTATGTTAAAGAAAACCCCACTATACAGCATTTTCACATGACGTCACAGCAGCCATGTTGGTGTTTCAAACCAAATGAATGGGGGCCATGATGGTGTACCAAACTAATCCTCTGGGATTTGAACTCTATTTTTATGCAAATACTTTCTTTTTTTTCAGTAATTCAATATGGTTGCTGGTCAGGTGAGTGATTATTATTATTATTATTAGATGCTAAGATGTAAGATACTTGAATTGAGCAAACAATCGAGTTGACAGAACATACCTCAGTTGTCTAATATTTAAAATAATTTACAACTGTATTCTGGACACAACCATTTGATAGCAGTCACCATGATTAATTAATGCTCCTAAAAAACGCACCTTGCAACATCGATTATTGAAAAGAAAGGAAAGAAACTTTGTGTGTTTAGGGTTAGGGTTAGAGTTAGAAGTGTCCAGTAATTCTAGCACTGGAGCACTAATGGGACACTGTAAACTGGCTGGAAAAGGGCTCTTTAGAAGGACTGCCTTGCAAATACACTGTACATGTAATGGTATATTTATTTGAGTAGAGCTATCTAATTTATACTGTAATAAAAACTGAGTCAGTAAGTAGACTGATCTCATCCATTACAAGGTGTACATTTTCAGCATTTCACAAAGTTGTACCATTATAGCAGATTTGTTTCTTTTTACCACCAAGCCATGCTAATTTACATGTACTTTTAGTTGCTACGATCACTGTCTCAGTTTTCATTCAGAGCAACTGGACTGTCTTCTATCCATACTGAGAAAGGTTGCAGATGTGCAAGTTTGCTTATTAACATCCAGAGTCCTTTTCCAGTAAATACATTGTATAAAAGTTATTGTTTAATAGTCTGCTAACATTTTAAGTAAAATGGGATTGTTCAAAATAAACTGAATTAGGGGAAACCCCGAAGTACTTCTGATGTTATTTGGCATTGACAGAAAAGCTTTGTTTTCTTTTACAAATACGATCTGACCGAATTTGTTAAAGTCACTGACTGAGGCCATACAGTAGATCTGTAACTCAGGCCTTCTGATAGTTATTACGCGATGGTGCGATTTCGCACAATCGACCTCAAATCGCATCTGAACGCACAATTCACGAAAAATCACATGATTCACAAAAGAACACACAAAATTCATAAAATAAAACATAAATCAACAAGTTTCTTAGGAGTTCCTGCAAAAATACGCCATTTTTAAGATGATTTACCTCGGAAAACGGGTAAAAAGCCTTTGTTACCTTCAATTTCGTAAATATTTGAGGTTCAAGGCGTTATTTTGCATGTGGGTGGTACAAGTCTCATTTTTAAAGAGTCGCCAATTGGTGTAACACAAACACACCCTTTGTTCAGATTAGCAAATCTGTTCAGAAATATAATACTGCACACAAAAACAAAGTGTAAGAAGCTAGTCGTAGCATACAGGAATATTAATAATTATTGATCATTCATTTGGCATGTTAGCTCTCTCCTTTCAACTTTTAACGTGGTGCACCAATAGTGCAGAAGACCTCATTTTTTTTACTTGTCCCAACTAATGTCAATCAAGATTCATAATTACTGTTCCCTTACGTTCAAGGCAGTAAAAACATGTTTTTTTTATCCTAAAACCTTGAAAAACAAGCTTAAAATTGCTCAGAAAAAAAACGCATAATTAACAATATTTATCGCATAATAGGCCTTTCTTATTGCATAATCTGCCCTGCAAATTTCGCAAAATTTGCATTTTTTCATCGCACCCTATCAGAAGGTCTGGTAACAATAGTAATAAATATTTCCCACTGTTGTCCATTTCAAAGCTATGCTTTAAAGGAAGGTGCCTGCTATTGTTATTGCGCATACATTCTGCGCATCTCAAGATACTCGGATTTCCTATCGGCTGTGCTTATCAATACAGGGATATTTTGCGCGGTTCAAAACTATTCCAAGAAAGCAGAACATAGCAAGCGCTCTTGGTATCCAAAAAGAAAATTGGGGGTAACCATGCATTTTTCAGAGCTAATTAAGCTTCTATTTGGAAAAGAATGCCATACATTGCTCTGTTGATAAATTATCTTCGAAAAATGCGTGGTTACCCCCAATTTTCTTTTTGGAGTTCAATAATACTTGCTAAGATCTGCTTTTCCCAAATATTCAGTAAATCAGTCGATCGCACAAAAATGCCTTTGAATTAGCAGGCACCATCCTTAATTCCGCCATAAAAAAACACTATATAAGGTGCCTTTGACCAGTAAAGCTGCTGATAACAGTACACCAAGGCTGCTGCCTGTGAAAATTTTCCAGGAACCCTTCAGGCTTCCAACATTAAACGCTAGTAGCGCAAGTCATTTTCAAGAGCCCAGAATTAATTAATTCCAGCTGGGATCATATTTACAAGAAAATGAGGATGAATCAAGGAAAGTGCCTGTTTGGTCTACTTGTTTAGAAATTTGGTCGCCTGCGCTCGCAAATAAGGCACCCCAGGTGTGACTGGAAACCATTAGGCATCAGCTTTGGTTACACCACTAATGTAACAACTAGAGTGGTAACAAGTGATCTTGTATTATGTGTGTGGTTAATCACAGAGAAGTAGCTAAAAACCATGTAGCCACAACAGAAAGGTAGAATGATGTTGATAATAAATTTTGGACGCTTTGGGTAAGACAGAGACTTGGCAATAGTTCATTTCAATAATATTAAACTGCTTTGCCACCAGATTAAAAAAAACAGGATCAACATCACTGACTTTTAATAGATCAAGGAAGGCCCCACTTTCAAAATTATAATTACATTACAATATTATTATTATTTTAAAAATAAGGTTAGCAATTTCATCCTTACAGATATTTGGGTACTTGACTGTAATTGTTATTGAGATCTTTGACTATTAAAGATGACACACAGATTTCATTTGCTCTGTCAAGACGTTTGCTTTAGAGCACTTGCCAAATTGCAGTGTTCACCACTTGAAATGCCGTGTCTTGTCAACATTTCAATGTAGTCTGTCTTGAAACAAAAAAATTGTAAACCCTGCGTAAATAATTCACAAAAGATACAGCAATTGGCAGCAGCTTCGAAAGATCAAGTCATTTTAAGCTTAACTTTTACAATCTAATAAGCTTAAAGTACGCTTAATATTTTAAAGTTACAAACAAACCTCAAATGGATCATAATCGGTCACAGGAATCACATTAAATAAGGCGTTTTTCACTTTTAACTCATCCATGTATTGTTGTACTCCTCACTCCACCCTTGAGTCTTACACATCCATAAAGTCCAACACTAGCTTGGAAGTACTGAGTGAACTATATCTTCCATGGGCCGGATATTACAACTTTCAAAATCGATCGCATTAATCAGAATGTCAAACTCCACCAAAAAATCACATCATTCCGGCTAAAAATTTGCATTCATGCAAAACATCAATTGTCATGTTAAAGGTTTCATTCACCTTCTCTGCTCATGGCGTTTATAGCAAGGAAAAGGAACAAAAAAAATGGAAAATCTTCTTTGTTATTCAACATTCGAACCTTTCAAATTAGCCTCCACGCCTGCGCAAAGGCGCTCCTCAATTTCGGTACCAGTCCAATCTCGTTCCCAGAGCCCACGTGTCTTTTGGTCAGCGCTGACCAAAAGACACGTGAGCTCTGGGAACGAGAATGGTACCAGTCTCGCCTGGTCCCTCGTATGCGAGGGTCATGAGAGGGCCTTTCATCTCCCCCATGCCCCAACTGGCACTTTTCCTCTGACCTTATTTGGGAGATGCTTCGTCATTGTCATATGACTGTCAGGAGGACAAGGAGGCCGCTAACGTCACTACTTATGTAAACAACTTCCTGATTGGCTTACGCAAGTTATGTTTCACTTCTCGTTTCCTGGAGACTGCAGTTTTGTCCAATCAGATGAAGAAATTGAGATTGTTTACGTGTCAATCAATAAACAAAACATTACATCACCTTGTTTTCATCGTGGAACGTGATTCAACGAGGGAAAAACGAAGAATGCTATGATATAGATGCTGTGAAAGGCTGGTTTTCGGAGTTTCTTGAGTATTTGGCAGTGAATGGCTGAGGCCTCTCCATTATCTACAAAGAGGAAATCATTCGAAGGAATAATACTTCAAGAAGTCAACAGTCCAATCGAAACAGAGGGTATGAAGTTTTCCTGGGCTGCTTCTTCTCGAAGGACAAAACACGATAGTATTTCTTCAGTGGACAGCAATTCTTCGTCTGATTCTCCATTCCCAGATTCTCCTAGTTTTTCAACTTCAAAAATGAACTCGATTAAAAAGCCCTGTGGTAAAAAGAGGGGCAGGAGGCCTTCGAAAATCGATCTTGAAGCAAAACTTGAACGAAGCCGACAATCTGCACGCGAATGTCGCGCAAGAAAGAAACTGCGATACAAGTGTTTGGAAGATATGATTGCCGACAAAGAAAGCTATGTTTATAAGCTTCGAGACGAACTTGAAATGGTAAGTTAGCGGGTGATTAACTTGGGACAGTCGTATTCTTTCTAAGAAAATCTTAAGAAGTTTTCCTTTACATCTCAGGTTGCATTATTTGGACTTAGCTTATTTGCGAAGTATATTTTGGTACGGTATATACTTATAACCTTTCCAAGAAATTGATCGGTTTCCTCGTTAAGTTTTGGCCCATTTGGGGAACACATCCGAGGCATGCCAAACAGATAAGATCCAATTTGTGCATGTGAACAAGAATTCCAAACGAGGCCTCTTATGTCACTTCTGCAGATATTAAGTTCTTCGTAAAGAACTTGCCAAAAACACCATCCTAGCTTAGAGTATGGTAATCTTTGTTTACTACAGCAAAGCAATATACCTAAGCTTCCGGTAATTCTTAATAAGTGTTTTACGAATGTCCTGTTTTTTTGTGAACAAAGGTTGTTTGATTTGTGGAAGGTTATCTCATTGCCTTTAGAATTATGTATTGCTTTGCAGATAACTGCGCATTATTTAAGTGAAAAAATGATGTGCCTTTCGTTTGCTGTTTTAGTTTGCCCCACCCTTTCCTAATGTTAAGCTTGGAGGTTAAAAGTTGTGCTTTTCACTTACTTTTAAATGTGAGAGGATTCATACTCTCCACCCAGCATGGCGCATTCTTTAATTTCCGGTATGTTTTCTTAACAGTGCTGGCCCCATCCACATGTATCCGGATATTGTTGTGTCTGCAAATAATTTTTTTGCGAATACGGCTTGGCCGTCCACACGTATCAGGCAAATTTAGCAGCCGTATCCGGAAATTTCCAAATACGGTCTCCAGAGTCCTGAGTAGTAAATTATTTTTTAATATGCTGCAAATTCGGATATATGTGGATGGTTTTATCCATGCTCACAGAACACTATTGGATCCAGTCTTTCCCAGGTGAGATAAATCAACATGGGGTATCGACCTTGAAAGACTAGTATGCAACTTGTTGACAAGACAAAGAAAATGCTGCCAACATAATTATGATTTTGCACATACTCATCAAGCAAATCTTTGCCTGGGCCCTAGAGTGTATCCGGATGCATGTGTACAGTAAAAACAATTCAAAGACCATTGGAATATGTAACCTGTGGATGCAGATATTTTTGAATCTGAAAAAAAAATTGCAGATACAAAAATCTCTGGATTTGTATGGATGGGGCCTAAGCCAGTGGAATTTTTTTTAATGAACATATAGGGCATTTTCCATTTACAAAAAATTTCTGGTGGAAATTTCCATCGGGTGAAAAACGTGTTCCATTTAACTCAGGTCGGTTCGCCGCCCAGTGATTGCGATTTTACGCGCCAAAATTTAAAAATGTGGCCGTAAATAGCCTGGAAGTGGTGAGACCTTTCAAAAGTTGTAAATGGGACACACATTTCCATCGGAAAGTTTCCAACGGGAAAACAGGGCTACCTTTTGAGAAGTTCTGTTTATTCCAGAAATTTTCCAGTGGAACGAACCAAAAACATGTGTTCCATTTTACATCCCAACTGCAATTTTCGGAATTTCTTGGTAAATGGAAAACGCGCATAGTAGACTTCTCTCTCTTTCTTTCTTTAATATATTATATACATGTACATATTTCTTTCTCTATAAAGCCATGTAAAATTACCCAGTCATCTTCTGTGGATTAACATTAGAGAAACAATAGATCATTAGTCTCTTCTTTCCCTAATGACTTCAGAATGAATTTTCCTTACCTTACTTTTTTGTACAACCATAGGGGCTCTTTGTATCTGAGCTCCATTCCCAGACCTTTACAAAGATTACATGAGGTTCATTGTGCTTAACACTGACTTTTTACACATTGCAGTATCGTTACTGGTGCAAGGCTGTGGATAAAGGGGTATACCCCACAGAACTCCAGCAGTTCATTAAAGAGCATGCAGCTGATGATAAGTTGCAATGATGTGGTGTGGAACAAATCATTGGCTTGTGGGAGGTCATGCTGACCCGTCTGTGCAGTGTGGCAAAATATCAACTCACTACTTTCACATGAGATCTCCATTGACCTCTGTAGGTGCCATCGTCATGGTGCCCGAGTTCAAGTGTCCAGACTCTTTCGTGAGGCAAGAATATGAGACAAGCGATCAACTACTATTTATTTGATAGCATAGCAGTAGGATGAAGGATGACTGTTTACTCTTGATTTCTAACCTTTTGTTTGGTTGGGTTTTTTATTAAGAGCGCCTTTAATTATGTTAGGGTTCACATTTTGGTCAACATAATAATGTCCCCAGTTAATCTGTACCACAGTTTTGCTGCCAGTTGGAATTTGTAACCATGATAGGTTTCATTTGAACCATTTCTTTTATATTATTAATTTTAGGTGCAGTAACTGTCAACTGGTAGCTTGATAACAAACGTACTTGCACTGTAAAAAATGGTTTCCATACTTTTCACAAGTTTCACTGATGTCACAGCATTGAAAAATGCACACCATTGAGCAAAAAGAAAATTAAAGAGGTCTTTTAGAAAGAGATCATTGAATAACCCAGTGAGGTCCACGAATGCCAGCAAGGCCGTTGGCAAAATCTGGATCGGCCAGACCAGACCGGATCGGATCGGATTGACAAAAGACGGACCGAATCAATAAAAGAAATTATTCCCTCCAAAAATAGACGGTCTCCAGACAACGCGCTGAAGACAGGAGAAGTCGAATTCTGTGCCTATCTCTCTTGTGTAGTCGTCTCCTCATTTATTCAGACTCGTCAAAATGTTTTATTTTCAGAGGTGATTACAGATTCCAAAGCGGAATTATGAAAGATAAGCTGTGACGAATTGACTGCGTGCGCGACGGTCTTCTTCTTCAAACGTGAAACTGACAACAATGTTTTACTTTACCCCAGTCCCTGACAATTGCACAATAGCCTGATTTAGCAACAGAAAGGGAGCGTCAGTTGACGAAAGGAGAGCCCGCAGAATATTTGGGATTGTACTCTAATATGACATAATATGGATATTTTTGCTGCACTCGCCATCGTCAACTGACATTCCCGTTCTGTTGCTAAATCAGGTTATTGTGCACTTAGAAGGGACTGGGGTAAAATAAAGAATTGTCGTCAGTTTTCATGTTTGAAAAAGAAGACCGTTGTGTACGCAGTCAATTCGCTTATTGACGTCAATTTGTCATGTCATATCTTTCATAATTTCGCTTCGGAATCTGTAATCACCTTTGGAAAAAAAACATTTTGATGAGTCTCAATAAATGAGGAGATGACTACACAAGAGAGAAAGACACAGAATTTGAACCTGTGGTCTGGTGTTATTGATCCGGTCCGAGTTTTGTCAATCCGATTCCAGTCCAGTCCAGTCCGATCCAACCCTGGTTTTGCCAACGGCCTGCTAGCAATGTTGTTCAGAACTCAGCTCTCCATTTTGCAGCTTTTGTTTTGCAAATGTTGCCCCAATCAAAGTGAACAAACAGTGCTGGCATCTTTTGAGTGTCTTAAATGTGGCCATTTCTACAAATATATTCTGTGATTACCTCTATAGTGGTGTGCTTCATACTAATGGTCATTACCTCAGCTCTCTTTTATAATGCTCATGCTTTGGGGCATTTATTGGTATACACATTAATTAGCATCAAATGAATCAGATGGGCGTAAAAAGCCCATGTTGATTATAATTATTTGGCTGTTTTTCAATTTTGTTCAAGAGGGCAAGGTTTTTCAGTTCAGTTCAATTCTAAGCCACTTGCAAAGGTTCAGCTGATTTTGAGCGAAATTGAAAAACGGACAAATATTTGACATGGACTCCTTATTCCCCAAGCCCTTCAAATATCACTATCTTTTTCAAATGTTCTCTTGCCACTATCAAATTTTGTGCCACACTCAAGTAACTTGGTGCCACTAACATGTACAGCATCATATGTCAACAAGTTTTTGGGTTGTATCCCTTGTTGGCTTAAACCCTTGGAGGGCATCTTTCAGAGTAGACTGCTTAATGATAAATTTGGGGCAGGTACAAAAGCTGGACTGGATCAACTCGGATCCCTCACCTCAGATCAAGCGAAAAACAGTTTTGTAAGCCACAACGATTTGCCGTTTTCCCCAATGTCACCAAGGTTAGCTTAAGGATTAGGGTTAGGGTTAGCCTTAAACCTAGATGTAGGCTAGGCTAAACCCAACCTCACTCTCACTCTTGTTTTAGCAATACCACAGGTTATAAATTAGTAGTAGGATTTTACTGCTGTTGTACTGACAGTTATAACTGTATTACCTAAGTTTAAAAAAGCCATTGTGTTTTAAAATAAATGTGATTTTCTTAGGGAAGTAGCATGGGTTATCTGTAAAGCATGTTCTTTGCTAACACTATTGAAATAATAAGACTGATTTTAACTAGTTCTGTATGCCTGGCCCAGTTGTTGAATAGACCTCCTTACATTTGTGTGTTTAGGTGCCTGGCCTTTAAATGAAAGTGAGGCTGGTGTTCACCTTGTTATGATACAGACCTCATTTATGTTAATGGTGTAATGCTGTTGTCATGAAAAGCAGTTAGGTATCTACCAAAACAAGGTGAACTCCAGCCTCACTTTCATTCATAGGCCAGGTAACTTAGCACACAACTGTAAAATGGACTACAATCAAACCTCTGTTAAGCGGTCACCCTCAGGAAATAGCCTGGTGACCGCTTAATAGAGGTTAGCCAAATGTCCCCAGCGACGAAGAGCGAGGAGAAAGGGATGTTTTTGCCGGCTAAGTAGAGGTTTCCTAAAATCAAACCCGTAATGTGGCAGAAATTTATCATTGGCCAGTTTCTCGAAGATCCCGAAAAGATGTAGCAAAATCTCAAACCTTTTGTATCTGCACAGTTTTATGTGCATTCATACCAGAAGTTTTACGCGTATACACCTCTCTGTCTTTAAGTACCGATCAACTAATTTACATTGTATTGTTCACGACAACAGTAACGTCAAATATGAAAACAGTATTTGCATGCGAGTACCAGTTTGAAAGTGACAGTTTTTCTTGTGGTTGGCTGCAGTGCCAACTAATTCAAAGGTATTTTTGCCCCGGTTTATGATTATGCGGGAAATGTAGATCTTAACAAGTGTTATTGAAATCAAAAAAGAAAATTGGGGGTAACCACGCATTTTTCAAAGATAATTCATGAACGATATTTGTAAAAAGCTTTAAAATACAAAGGCACGTATTATTGGCGTTCTTTCTCAAATTGAAGCTTAATTATCTCTGAAAAATACGTGGTTGCCGCCAATTTTCTTTTTGGATACCAATAGTACTTACTAAGATCTACTTTCTCTGCATAATTTTCAACTGCACAAAAATATCCCTGTATAAGTAAGCATCACAGATAAGAAATCCGAGTATCTCGAAATGCGCAGAATGTATGCGCGTCGGGAAATTGATAGGTGACCGCTTAATAGAGGTTTGACTGTATTAAGCTCATCAACGCTAGTCCAGAAAGAAAACTAAGCCATGTCAAAAACCTATTGCCCTACTGGCTACTATTTCTTTTCTTGGCACATTTTAGCATCATTAATAAAAGTACTACTCAACCGATGCTCATTAACATGGAATCTTTTTAAATTAAAGTACCTATCACCTAACAAACTTTTCTACTTTATTTATTCTCTGAAAGAACCCTAAATACATTGTGTTGTTTTAAGAACCTTTTGTTTGAAATTTCACTTTTTTTATTGGCTTTGAAAGACAGGAAAAGTGGTCATACTTTCAATAAAGGGTTGACATCTCAGACTGCTTTGCACTGAGATAGTTCTTTGTAAACAGCAATGCAAATTAACCGAATTTGTGATATCAACTCAAGTAGAGTTTTACTTTTTTTGTTTTGTATTTTTTGACATTTCAGTTGATTTTGTAGGCATAAACGTAACGTAAGAACCGTGCGTGTCTGGTCTTGTCTCAGACAGAGGTGAGAGATGGTTTCATGCAAACTGGGACGCCTAAAATACTCTGTTATAAACATGGCGGTTCACGAGTGAAGTTCTGGAAGTTGTCTCTCTGGCCTTTCTGGAGACGAATTCCAGGACCTACTGACACTATCTGGGCAAGTTTTGAAAGCTAAAACCTTCAATCGATGCGTTATTTTGCTGGTAAGACTGGGTGGCCCGACACTTATGAAAAAAACTATGAAATGAGAATCGGGAGTCTTCCCTTGTCATGGAATGGCAGAATTACCCAGAATTCTTTTTGGGCATGAGCGAACTTAAGAAGCACGAGACTGGTTCTCTTCGAATGGCTGAGGCGCGGCAAGAGGAAATGATTTCTAGCCAGATACTCAGGAGTAGGCGTGGTGTGTGCTGTGAACGTAGATTTTGGATTTCGGAACAAGTTTTTATCATAGAAAATTCGCGACAAAGTTGCGCTTTCATTTCGCTGTAATTCTCGTGTCAAAGAAACGCTATAATAATGTAAATAAGGGAATAACGATATTTATATTTGCAGATTACCTGTCCTCTTACTACGAAAGTCAAGCTCGACATCTCTATGCAATAAGCGCATTCAAAATTTCCTCGTATTACTTGATAAAAGTATATGTTGCTTTTTTTTGTCTGTTTTTTTTCTTTTGCTTTTTGTTTTGAAAAAAGGAAAAGGGTTTCAGTCTGCTTATATGAAAAATACGTTTTCTCTCCCGTCCCTTCTTATCCATGATCTTCGCGGAACTTACATTCTGTTCCTCAATAAACCTGGAACAACCAGTTATGGTCTTAGTTCTCTTTTTGCTTAAGTATCAGCTAAGTTGCGGAATCCGCTACCTTATTTTATCCGTACCTATGAGTTAACTGGTTTTAAAAGAGAATCCAAGGCCTCATTTTGTACAGCGGCTTTTCTTTTTAATGAATATATCTTTAAATATTATGTATTTAGTAGGTATCTGTATATGCTATGTATTTTAGCTGTAAATGTAATGTGTCGAAGATATTAGCTCCTGTAGTTATTCGGAAAAAGCTTATGACTGTATGTATGTTACGTTCAGGAGGGCGCGTGCGCACACTTTGTAATCTGCGACTCCAGTGCTTACCATATGACAGATAAAATGACTTTCTCTTGAATATATAAGCCATCTAAATCTTACTCTATATTGACAAGGGCGGTTTGGAGCTGTGAGTAAGCGTGGGATTTGTCACATATGGTTTAGGGGCCGACATATCTATCCCTCAATGCCGTACCGGGAGACAAGGTCGGTAGAAGAAAGCAGCGAAGGGCCAACTGCGTCCAAAAGCGATCGCACGGGCCGAAATCCCGGGATGACTCGTTTGGTACGACGCTCCAGCGCCGGTGTCTGGAGATACTGCGTTTTTCTCTCTTGTTCAAACATTCCGTCAGCGCATGCGCAAATGTTCTGGCTCTTCGATACCTTGCCTACCAAAACAAATGAACATACCAGTTTTTTTTTTTTTTTAACCAGCAATTGACATTTCAGTTGATTTTATAGGCATAAATGTAACGTAAGAACCGTGCTTGTCTGGTCTTGTCTCAGACAGAGGCGAGAGATGGTTTCATGCAGACTGGGACGCCTAAAATGCTCTGTTATAAACTTGGCGGTTCACGAGTGAAGTTGTCTCTCTGGCCTTTCTGTGGACGAATTCCATGGCCTACTGACACAATCTGGGCAAGTTTTGAAAAGCTAAAACCTTCAATCGATGCGTTATTTTGCTTGTAGGACTGGGTGGCCCGACACTTATGAAAAAAACTATGAAATGAGAATCGGGAGTCTTCCCATGTCATGGAATGGCAGAATTACCCAGAATTCTTTTTGGGCATGAGCGAACTTAAGAAGCACGAGACTGGTTCTCTTCGAATGGCTGAGGCGCGGCCAGAGGAAATGATTTCTAGCCAGATACTCAGGAGTAGGCCTGGTGTGTGCTGTGAACGTAGATTTTGGATTTCGGAACAAGTTTTTATCATAGAAAATTCGCGACAAAGTTGTGCTTTTATTTCGCTGTAATTCTCGTGTCAAAGAAACGCTATAATAATGTAAATAAGAGAATAACGATATTTATGTTTGCAGATTACCTGTCCTCTTACTAAGAAAGTCAAGCTCGGCATCTCTATGCAATAAGCGCATTCAAAATTTCCTCGTATTACTTGATAAAAGTATATGTTTTTTGTTTGTTTGTTTGTTTGCTTTTTAATTTGAAAAAAGGAAAAGGGTTTTTCTGCTTATATGAAAAATACGTTTTCTCTCCCGTCCCTTCTTATCCATGATCTTCGCGGAAATTACATTCTGTTCCTCAATAAACCTGGAACAACCAGTTATGGTCTTAGTTCTCTTTTTGCTTACGTATCAGCTAAGTTGCGGAATGCGCTACCTTATTTTATCCATACCTATGAGTTTACTGGTTTTAAAAGAGAATCCAAGGCCTCATTTTGCACAGCGGCTTTTTTTTTTAATGAATATATCTTTAAATATTATGTATTTAGTAGGTATCTGTATATGCTATGTATTTTAGCTGTAAATGTAATGTGTCGAAGATATTAGCTCCTGTAGTTATTCGGAAAAAGCTTATGACTGTATGTATGTTACGTTCAGGAGGGCGCGTGCGCACACTTTGTAATCTGCGACTCCAGTGCTTACCATATGACAGATAAAATGACTTTTCTCTTGAATATATAACTGAGCCATCTAAATCTTACTCTATATTGACAAGGGCGGTTTGGAGCTGTGAGTAGGCGTGGGATTTGTCACATATGGTTTAGGGGCCGACATATCTATCCCTCAATGCCGTACCGGGAGGTAAGGTCGGTAGAAGAAAGCAGCGAAAGGCCAACTGCGTCCAAAAGCGATCGCACGGGCCGAAATCCCGGGATGACTCGTTTGGTACGACGCTCCAGCGCCGGTGTCTGGAGATACTGCGTTTTTCTCTCTTGTTCAAACATTCCGTCAGCGCAAGCGCAAATGGTCTGGCTCTTCGATACCTGGCTTACCAAAACAAATGAACATACTGGTTTTTTTGTTTTTATTTTTAACCAGCAATTGACATTTCAGTTGATTTTATAGGCATAAATGTAACGTAAGAACCGTGCGTGTCTGGTCTTGTCTCAGACAGAGGCGAGAGATGGTTTCATGCAGACTGGGACGCCTAAAATGCTCTGTTATAAACATGGCGGTTCACGGGTGAAGTTGTCTCTCTGGCCTTTCTGTGGACGAATTCCATGGCCTACTGACACAATCTGGGCAAGTTTTGAAAAGCTAAAACCTTCAATCGATGCGTTATTTTGCTTGTAGGACTGGGTGGCCCGACACTTATGAAAAAAACTATAAAATGAGAATCGGGAGTCTTCCCATGTCATGGAATGGCAGAATTACCCAGAATTCTTTTTGGGCATGAGCGAGGCAACTTAAGAAGCACGAGACTGGTTCTCTT
>NC_090873.1:47691014-47701014 GCF_036669935.1 Montipora foliosa
GGAAAAGACACACTGTCAAGTTACTGCACTACCACACGTACGCAAAGCGTTCCTACTTTAAAAAATATCCCGTATCTCCTCTATTCCCGCCCCCAGCCAAAAATCCCGTATCCCCACAATTGCTTTTTTTTTTACCTAAATATCCCGTATCCTTATCGCTTCTTGGCCTTTTGGCTAAGATTAGTTTCTAAGCCAAGGGCTACGGTCAAGTACCATTGTACTAGATACGGTACTTTTTTCAGTGCCGTAAGGGGCAGGCACAGAACAGTTTCCGTTGTTTGTCTGTTCTCTCGAGAAGTGATCACTAGGGTTTTTTGGTTTCGTTTTTGATAGTTTTTTGTTCAGCTCGAGTGTAGAATCATGACGAACTTTTGTAGTTTCTGAGAACGATTTACTACTTGTAGCTTTTGTTGACTTTTGAATCAATGATAGAGAGTGTTTTGGCGATTTCAACCCGGACTGGACTATTGGATTTAAGCTTTTTTCTTAACGAGATTTCAAGTTATTGTGGAACGTTTGGTACCAAGTTACTATAATACTGAAATCAAGATTATGGAATTGTAAAATTAGAACTTTGGACTGGAGAACACGCAATTACGGAATTTTAGATTTTTGAGCATTGAGAGAAATGGAGTACAGATGTTGTCTTCTTGTCTTCGCCACGGCAGATTTAAACAGTTTGCAAGGAACTAAACCAGGATTACGAAACCGGATTTCGAATACACGACCCGGTTCTTTGAAAGCCGATTACCTTAATCCAGGATTAGCGCAAACTTTTGTTTTATGTTTTCAACTTTTTGGTGAAAGTTTCCTTTGCTTATTTTTGTTTTTCAGTTGACTTCTTCTAATGTAAAGTTTTACCGAATATCAGCCTTGAACAGCATTTGGGAATAGAGAATAAAACTCGTTTGTTAATTTTTAATCAGAAAAACTAACGCGGACAGATTTCGACGTTTCGATGACATCCTGTTATAATTATCAATAAAATGAAGAAAATTTACATAAGCAAGTAGACAAAACTTAAACCGAAAGCAATAGTCTATCGTTCTAAGCCAGGGAATCATCCAGTGATCTCACACAAAGGAAAACCCAAAGTCAAGTGAATACTTTAGCACGTAATCAGTCTGATTGGATGTTAAGACTCGGTCTGTACTTTTTAATCAGGAGCATCTCGTATACCAGACAGTCCATCTTTCCTTGGCATTTCTTCAGAAATGCAAAATTATTGGCTAAGTAAGGAGATCTAAGGCTGGTATCATGATCTTGTTGAAGATGTCTGCAAATGGATGAAGTTCTTCAATTCTCTGAAAAAGATGTCGAGTTGTGAGGCCTGTGTATTCTGCATCGCACAGAGGACATGAAAATTTGTAGACCACACTGTGTTGACTGATCAGAGAGGGCTTCTGTTCTTTTACGCTAAGTGCATCACCCAGTTTACGACTAGTATGGATGGGCTGTAGAGGTGTTCCGATTCTGTTGCCAAGGTTGTTGAGTTATTTCCTTAAGACAGCAGCAGGCACTACAGGAGGGGGGGGGGGGGGGAGGGGGGAGGACTCGAAACATTTGATAGCTTAGATTTAATGAAAGATAAGATTGTAGAATCGACTAGCTCGTTCGGATACTTCAGCTTAGAAAAAATAGATCTAAGATGGGCTGTCTGGTATACGAGATGCTCCTGATTAAAAAGTACAGACCGAGTCTTAACATCCAATAAGACTCAATACGTACTAAAGTATTCACTTGACTTTGGGTTTTCCTTTGTGTGAGATCACTGGATGATTCACTGGCTTAGAACAATAAACTATTGTTTTCGGTTTAGTTTTGTCTACAACATTTTAGTTTCTAAAGAAACTGTGGTACTGCGTTGGTGGGAGATTGAAACAGAAATTGATTTTATCAAACGAGTTGATAAAGGTCGAATAACCACCCTGAAAGATTTCGAAAGCTGACGCTTTGAGCGTTAGCCCTTCGTCGGAGCGAATAATTCGCGAATGATTCGCTCCAACGAAGGGCTAACGCTCGAAACGTCAGCTTTCCAAATCGTTCACGGTGGCTATTCGACCTTTATCAACTCGTTTGATAAAGTCAATTTTAGTTTTGTCTACTTACTTATGTAAATTTTCTTCATTTCCTTGATAAAGATGACAGGAAGTCATCGAAACGTCGAAATCTGTCCGCGTTAGTTTTTCTGATTAATTTAATAACAAAAGTCAATCTTATACGTATTGTTAATTTTTAACCTGAGATTAGCGTTAATCGGCTTTTGAACAACTGGCCCAGGATGATAAGTTGTTGAACTGTGATTTGTAATAAGTTTTTCGGATGATTTAAGGCTGATCTTGTAAAACCGTAGGATTTGAATAAAGTTGCTTCCAAAAAAATAAATAAATAAAAGAACCCGTATCCTGATAACCCGCTGATAGGGCTTCGTTGTTTGCATTTGCAAATTTAGTAACATTAATAATGAGTTTTTACGACAAACAACTTCAAGTTATATTACAGATTTATCTTTCTGGTAATCTCTCGCCATTTTCCGAAGTTTACCTGTACTTGAAGTTCACTGTAACTGGACAATTTGTGTTAACTGTTTGCGCATTCCACGGATACGCCCTTGCAGGCGCCTTGTTTGAAAATGTTATGGGTATTTCAGTATCGTTTATCTCTTTAAAAAGAACATTTTTCAAAATAAAAAGAAAACCATGCTTGACTGGATGCAAAAACGAATACAAAATTATCAAACCACTGATTAAATACCCAAATTGGGTAGTACGTAGACAAATTTAGAGCTTTCTTTTATTGGTCACGTGACCATGGCCGTGGCATGATAACGTCACATTTAGGGTCACTGGTTTACAAAAGTTGGAAACTGACCAAAATAATGCCAAATTCTCTCAAATTACTTAACCATTACATCCTTAGCAACTCACCCAAAAGAACACGTCAGTAGGCACTTAAAAGCGGATGATTTGTGAATAACAGGAAATACTAGCACCCTCTAACAACGAAATTATTATTCAAGTGTACGGCCAATTATTTAAATCACGACAATACCATAGCTACTGCATCTTTTTTGGTTCATGGTCGGATAACCATAATCAAATATCACTGAGACGGAAAAACAAATTAACACTTAAAAGTGTTGTTTCGGCATGATAAGCGTACTTTCAAAATTAAGTCAGGACTGATTTGATGATAGTAGGAATCATTTGCTCTGCGGCAATGGGGCAACGGCAGAGCAACTCCATTTCAAGGGTAACACCCAAACCATACCGTGAGGGTCAATGGCTTCCTTCCGACAGTAAAGTTCTCGACAAATGCATCGCCCACAATGCTGCGACACATCCGGGACTTTTCCCCGCTTTGCAGCGCTAATTTTGAAAGCTAATTGGGGAATTGTACAGAAAACAATAAAGAATGTCGGCCGAAAGCCGGGAGAACCGCTTGAAAATTCTTCTATTACGGGATAGCTATTCAGTTTACAATCAAGTATTCATATGGCTTTTGTTGTAAAGAAGTTAATAAAAAAAATGTGACTGTTCTTACGTCAGTATTATTTTTTTTGGCCTCAAAAGTAGCTATTTCGGCACTTTCTTTGTATGGCTTGGACAATTTCAGAGAGAAAATTTCGAAAAATAAGGGGTGAGGAAATGAGTATTCATATGGCTTTTTTTACTTGATACTCTAAGATGGTCCTGCCGAATTTTCGCGGGATTCTGATCGGTAGAAGGAGTATTTTTTTAGCCTTTCCTTCAACCAAACGCCGAACCTCAGAGATAATATTCAAATTTGCCCCTACAAATTTCCCACGGGGATTGAGTTGGCTAATTTTAAATTTCCCGCGAGTGTTGTAATTAATTCATAGTCCCGCCCTCAAAAACAATGTTGCACTCGTCACATTAAAGAGCTACTGAAAGGTAATGCGACCCAGCGAGGTGTGACTTTATGTATTTCCACGATCGTGGCCGTTTACAGTTTGCTGCTTTTAGCGCACGCTTCAGTTACATTATGAACACATTATGTCAGAAAACGGATCCAAATTTGAATATTCGTTGTTGCAAAGGAAAACTTGTTCCCAATGGGATTACTATTTTGGGTCAGTCACGGATCGATTGACCAGTACTTCATTGATCTTTTGTAATCACAAGTTCAGAGTTGTCTTCTGGTTTTCTCTTTTTTAGTCTTTACACTTTCTTAATAAAAAGTCGAAATAAAAATTTGTTAATATCCTTAGGCATAAACTAAACAAAGTGAGTGCTGTAAAGAGGGTAAGCATGAAAAGCAAAACCGAACAATCGATCGAAACCAAGCGGATACTCCCAAGGGGGCTTCAGCTCGCTGTAGAGCATGAGTCAGTGCTTACTTCGTGCTCTTACCGCCTTGTAAAAATAAAAGATTTGTTAACTGCTTTGTAAAACTGAAATCGGTTAGTGTTAGAACGCAAGCCACTCGGTTGTCAGCACCGCTTAAAAACCGTGTTTTCTAAGTTTTGAAGAGTTATTAGAGCTTGCGATGATGTCGAGAGCATGCTTATTCGGTGCAAAAACACGGCTGTAAATTAAGATGGCATTGTTAAATTTTTGATATGACTTTGCGCATCTATAATTTCGATTGACACAGACTTGAGATCAACTTCACACATCTAAGATTTTGATTGACACCGTCTCATTTCCGGCGGAGCAACAGGCTAGAAACTCTTAACCAATCACAGTCAATCAGTTCTCAACTTGCTAATCTCTGATGCCCGGTCTTGAGAATTTCAGCACTGCAAGTACATGTCGCCAAAGACAATAGCATTGTTGGCGGGTTAGATGAATTGATCAACGAGTCCAAACAAAAATGGCCAAGGAAGTTTCAGTTGATGGAGATTCTTCATCCACCAACAGAAAGTGAAGAAGAAGCCATTGGTAAACTTCAAAATGCAGCCACGTTTCACAACGCTGACGATGTTGCAGAGCTGGAAAGCCTTCTCCACAAACCAGTTAGAGATTTGATGAATGCCATTCTTACCGATCCCGAGATCAACATGTTTTTTCATGAAATGTTCTGGCAGCAGTTCCATCGTAAAGGGCCTACACCAGGAAAAAAAGTTAGAAGCTGGCAAAGAATGATATTATTGATCGATCACATTATGACAACAGCTCCTAGGTATGAGAAAAACTATGGTTTGGTTGGTTTCCCCATCAATGCAATCTTAAACTGGCCCATGGATACGACAGCTGGATTTGCCGCTTTTCTGAACGAAAAAGTTAACAGGTTATTCAAGAATATTCTAGATTACTGGCAGGAAAAATTTCTCTCCCGTCCAGAATCTCGCTATGTTCTTAATGATGATCCGAAATCGGGTTGGTTTGGTCGTGATGCAATGAATTCGAAGCCGATGAGAAACTTTGTCGAAGAATTCCAATGCAATCCACACGAAGAATACTACGGTTTCAAATCATGGGATGATTTCTTCACCAGAGAGTTTCGCCCAGGAATTCGTCCGGTGGAGGCTCCAGAGGATGACAAAATTGTTGTCAACGCCTGTGAATCGGCGCCCTTTAACATAGCAAGACACGTAAAAAGATGGGATTTCTTTTGGATAAAGAAGCAACGATACTCCTTGGAGTTTATGCTGAACAAGAGTGATTTAGTCCAGTACTTCATTGGTGGAACTGTCTACCAAGCCTTTCTGAGTGCCACTAATTATCATCGATGGCACAGCCCCGTATCTGGTATCATTCACCGAGCAGAGCGTGTGGATGGTTCCTATTATTCTGAAAACCATAACATCAGAGACGACCCATCCGCACCCAACAAGTCACAAGCATACCTTTGCCAGGTTGCCGCCCGAGCAATAATTTACATCAAGGCGAATAATCCTCATATTGGCTTGATGTGTTTTATAGCAGTCGGGATGGCAGAAGTGTCTTCTACCGAAATCACTGTCCATGTTGGGGATGCAGTCAACAAAGGTGACCAGCTCGGTATGTTCCACTATGGTGGTTCCACCCATTGCCTGATCTTCAGACCTGAAGTGGATATCAAGTTTGAAGTTAAAAAAATAGGTCTTTATGCGGATATTATTAAAGTAAATGCCAAAATAGCTACCGTAAATCAAGCATTGAAGAACTAACAATTTAGAAGAACTTTTCACTGTGAGTTCCATTACTCGCTGAAAATGTATTTTTTACCCATTACTATTAAGTAGGTTTTCTGCACACGACAAAAGTTCTTCAGTAAATTAACATTTCAGTGCACAAGCTATCTGAAATACACTACAGGGCAAATTCTCAAGTAAAAAGAAGAAACGTACGAAGAGGAAATTTGTTAACTCGTTATTGATGATGTTTTTCATATTTTTACGATTGCTTTCTGGGTGGCTCGACGACTCAGGTCATACGAATCCACGCCGCAACTCCCAATCATGCAAGCGTGATCGCCTTTCATGATATGCAACTGCACAAGTTACCAACTCTCCTACGATGATCATCTTAAGATTAAAACATGATCTAAAATGAAAATTGGCATTTACCTTCGTCTTCCTAAAAAGACAGCGCTCCCTTAAAATTTAAACAAGAGTGTGATCTGAACAAGTGCGTGTACAATGATATTGGCTTTTGGGTCTATTCTCAACCAATAATTCTGCCGATGATTACACTATCGGACAGCTTGCCATGAATGGTGCAATGACGTCAACCGAATCGAGCTCGTAATCATATAATTATGAGTGAGTAAGCAAGTGTGTAACAGAATAACCCAGTACTTTTGAAACACGGTACATTAATTACATATATGTTTCAATTAATGCTACAAAAGCTAATACTAAATTTTAAAAACGTCATAAGCATTACACTTCTTAACTCTTCGATTTAAACTGGTGTTCATCACCGAAAACAGTGCGTCGATACGACAAAATGAAGTACCTGTATGCCAACCAAGAAGAGAGATCACATGTTTGAATAGACGTCATCAGTACTCTTTTTGTAGCCAAGGGTGTTGATTTGTAGCATTTTTTCAAGTCCAACCGTGACATAAAGTTTTGCCTAACTTTCTTTTAGTCACCATATAACTCTGTTGCTTATTACCGTGTGCACCTTGAGGAGCGGATTTGGAGAACACAATTTTCTGCGGGTTAAGCAAACTTCAAGTAAAAACATCCTCCGCTAAGGGCAATGTAAAATACGAAGTCTCATGATGTCTAATTTCATAATCAGATATCCGCATTTTCCCCAGTTCTGCTAAATCCTTGCGTGCTGTGTAAAAGTAAAAACTTTTGTCTCAAATTTGTTATTTGTGGCAATATTTGTTCATTTAACAAATCGAATGTGGTTCAGCTTTGTCTGTACTCTTACAGACGATATTTGTCATCGCAGTGGTTAAAATGACAAAAATAGTGAAACTCTGAGGGCTTTTACAGAAATAAGGAAACAAGACTTTATTTGAAGATGACTATACAACTAGGGCATTCAACAAATAGATCGTGGTTCAGCATTGCCTGTACTGAATGCTGTGTACTCTTATCGACAACGATATTCGTAGTGGTCAAAATGATGTACAACAAATTTTGACCACTGTAATGACGAATATTGTTGGCGATAAGAGTACAGATAATGGTGAACCAGTTAACCATCAGAAAACTTCCGAACATTAGCATAGATACCCGAAATGTTCCAGTGAATTCCGAAGGTATTTTAATCTGCTACTGTAAAGTGGGCGTTAAGTCAAGCACTTTCATTCGACTTTTAGCTGGTTACAGGTCCTAAAATTCATTTTTAGTCCCACTAAAATACAGTGTATGGCTCAAACGTAACGTTTTGGTCGTACATGGCGGTACACAGTGCAGCGAACAGATCGGTAGGGAGCTTATCCTATACGCATGAACGTGAGATATGAAGCAATTTCCTTGCCAGGGAATGAAAGGAAAAACTTCCTGATGAAGTGTGTGCGTTAGTCACACGAAACGTGCTACTCAAGTGGCTTAACTTTAAAAAAATTCATCATTAAACTTTTCCCCGCTACCTGCTACCTGTCACCAAAACTTTCATAAAGGGAAATTAACCACCATAAGAATGATCTGAATTCCCAAAATAATAAATTAATCCTTCTCAAGGTGGTTGATTTATGTTTACAAACCCAGGCTAACCCACCCTAGCATCTAGGAAATTCGACAAGTCATGGGTGAATTCACTGAATAGAGGGTAATGTGAAGTGCTAGATTTCTATCCCATATGGACCATGTGAGCGTTAGCCCTACAGATGGAAATGGGCCCACACAAGGACAGAGAAAAACTCTGACCAGGGTGGGAATTGAACCCACGACCTTCGGGTTAGATCTGCGCCGCTCTACCGACTGAGCTACAAGGTCATACGGGAGTTGGTCGTGGGAATTGAAGAAGTCAAATTCACGGCAATGAGTATGTACAAGTACAAGGGGTTACGTTTATGCAAACGTTAGCCGTGTAGCACTTATATTTTAAACAGATTTAACTGAATAGAGGGTAATGTGAAGTGCTACATTTCTATCCTAAATGGACCATGTGAGCGTTAGCCCTACAGATGGAAATGGGCCCACACAAGGACAGAGAAAAACTCTGACCAGGGTGGGAATTGAAAGCAAGACGACATCTGAATTACGTGACACGAAGTTCTATTACCCATTGATTCATATCACCAACAGAAAAAAAAACTGCAATAGTTTTCCAAATCTAATGTAAATAAGTCTGTAACCATGTAAACTTGTTCAGTGTTTCTCATTTGTGCCGTTTACAGAAGATAAAGCTCTAACATAAATTTGATTGCATCTGAGGTCCATATTTTTTGCTGTGGCCCTTTATGAATAAATCAATTAGAAGATAAAGTTTTGCACTCTTTTCATTAAACTTGTCACTTTCATGAGACTTAAAAACCTGGATTAACTGCGGTAAAATTCTCACTGTAATTAGTTGGTTGGCTTGGTGGGTTGAAAGGGTACGCTTGGTTATTTCTGGAGGGAACAAAGCTTGTTGAGATTGCCGGATACATCGCTAAAGGACGGCCTCTTCCTCGGTTGCTAAATCCTCCACTTGAAGCTGAAAATATAGAATTTTAAAATACAGAGATGACTTTATCAGATTCCAAACACTGAGAAGTGCTAAACATTTCTTGTGGAATATAAGACCCAGCTGTGGTCTAAAGTGTCCAAAGATGACAAAAATATTGAAACTCTGAGGGCTTTAAGAGAAAATAAGAAAGCAAAATTTGGAAGCAGCACCACAGTTTCTTTAGAAACTAGAAATTTGTATCCGGAGGTAACTGTTTGTTATTAACCAGTTGTGGATTTGAGCCCCTAGCATAAATTATTGATGTGAATCCAGTTTCATAATCAGTGAGCCACTCCACCTCCACAAAAAGCAAGGAAATGCCTTGCTAATGGTTTTCATTCCTTTTCTCAAATACTGATCTTGTCAGCCAAAACAAACTTCACATACCTTGTATCCCTCTTTGCTGACCACGCCCATGACCCATTGGCATTCTTCTTCTTCCTCTACATTGTCCAACTGTTTGATATCTTTGCTGTTGGTTGACTCTGTTCTGGTGCTTTTGACTTGCTGAATGTTGTTCCAACTGACACTGGGAGTTGAAATTCATATGACAATCAACACAGGAAAACACAGCCTTTTCACTTCCATCACATGCTGTTGACATTGCTGATCCTAAAATTCATAAACAAAACAGGTCAAATATAAAATATAGCAGAATCAGTAACGTGTGTGATGTCCATAATAAAAAACTGCAAATGGTTAAACACTCAATATTTTGAAAGCTTAGTAATACAAGGATTTCATAGCAGTCTTCAATTTGTGGGGGGGGGGGGGGGGGGAAGGGGACCAGTAATAACAACACAAAACAAATAACTTTTGCAATTTTTGGTCTCAAAAGTGGTTGCTGCAACTCAAAAAATTTGCACCTCATTATTATACAAAATTCTCAATTATCCTGATTTTTTCTCCAACAGTATTTGCTCTAGTATTTCACTTGT
>NC_090873.1:47708514-47723514 GCF_036669935.1 Montipora foliosa
CCAGAAGAATGCGAGGGATTATCATGCAAATGTTCCTTCAAATTGTTGCATTTTCATTGCAAAAACTGACTGGTCTGGCCAGCCAGTTCTGACAAAAGGAAAGCGCCCTTATGAATTAACCTATCTGCTGCACGTTTCCTGACAACGTTTGGGCCATTTCCAGTGTCTAGTAAGTGTTTCTGGTGCCGTAACAATGGTTTTGCTGCAAGTTATGTTTCATTGGACCCCCTATTTGCGTACGATTTTGTTTCTCCACTTTTTTGGAGGGTGAGTCGTGAATATATTGCTTTATTCTTACAACTTGAAGTATATAAAATATTATTTGCGTGTTTTTTGTAGGAAGACCAGTCGCTTATCAGTCAAATCCCTCCACAGACGGGTGTGGTCTTGGGAATGGAAATTGGTTCATTCCTACAAAAGAAAAGCATGAAGCAGCATGAGAGGGGGAACAAAAGTTATGAATCGCCAACTGATATGACAAGGGGTCTGTGAAATTCCGAGAAAAACCAACCTTCACGAAAATCAGTGTTTCCTTAATTAAATTAATTTTGGGTTCCCTGTAAATCGAAGTACACATGGATAATACCTCTTACGTTATGTTTTAGCTCAAAAAGTTACGGTTTGAACTTTCAACTCCAAGAAAGTTTTCTCTGCTATATGGATATTGTGCGGGTGAATTAACTTAACAAATCAGATAGGCAGGTATTGCATTTACGGTCAAGGAAAGAGTGAAACTGGTCTTTCAAAGTAGGGTTGACAAGAAAAAACCCTATATATACTCAGCAAGGGTAGAATAAGGTGGGAGCCTTGGACACTGAACCTTCAAGAAACCTGGATCACCAGCTGGTCGCAAGCTTCACATGAACTGTGCTTGTTTCTTTTTCGTTTCCCGTACCATGGAAATTTGATAATAAGCAAGTAATCAGTCAGCTCAAACTGGGCAAACCTGGATCTGGTAGGAAACCATAGCAGAAACTTGAAAGGTTTGAGTCTTCACTGCCATTAGGTGTGTTAAGGTAATATGGCGAGACTGTCTCATTCATCATGTTATCCACCATCTGTCAGTAAAGAAACAAAACACGTCATGATGATACTCGGAAAAAACGGATCTGGCCGAGCGCTCCTTGGCAGGGCTCGAACCCACGACCAGCCGGCCACTAATTCAGAGCTACAGAGACTTGAACTTGTTGGAGCTTGGCCATTAATTAAACCACAAGTCTTAGGTGAAAATTGCTATACTGCAAAGACTGAAATTGTCGAAATGATGCACTGGTCGCAAGTTGAAATAATGAGTGATCGTGAGATGGAAATTGTTAGCAAATTTCCGGCATCTCAGTCATTCATTTCAAAACAAATAATATTATATAAAACAACAAAGAGTATTATTGATACTATGTGAGTTTAGATTTTTTTAATATGCAAAAAAAGGCAACTGAGCGACAAGGATTTTCAAAGCTAACGGCCAATTTTCCGGTTTCAAAACGCGAATTTTGGATTTGAGCATCTTTTCAATGTACGAGCGACCTTCTTAACAAATGTCATTTATCTGAATGACTCATTATCAGGCAAATATTAGCTAAAGCGGAAAGTCAGCGCTGTTACAGAAAAGCCGCGAGAAAACAGGGATATCACTAAGACATCCATGGTACTAAACTTGGCAAAACTTTAGGGTAAGAACTTACCGTAACTATTTTCGCGTCTTCGTCACTCATGCTACTTCTTCTGTCTTCATACAAAACAGACAAAAACATGAAACAACCCTTTTTTCCTCCATATTTTTATGTAAGGTCACTATTTTGAATTGTATGATGCTGCCCTCAGACTTTCGTTTCAGCTATTTCTATTTTGTATTCAAATTGTAAACAATATCACCCCATTCTTGGGCCCTCTGGATAAAGACACCAAATTTGTGTCAATTATTGCCAAAATGATGCTTGTTTATGAACTTCCGGGGCCCTCATCTTGCATTTGTTGCAATGAAAAGAAATATATCCAACAATTTCATTCACACGCACAAACTTTAAACTGAAAGTCACCTAAAAACTAGCCTGTGAACGCAAACGTATTTCCGGCGGTCGTTTCTCTTCCCCGTAAACGACCGCCGGAAATACGTCTGCGTTCGCAGGCGAGCTTAAAACATCAGGACACGTTTCTGACTTAATCGAGAATCAAAGCTTACCTGCTGCAGACCACATGTCTGGTGGTTCAAAGGGTAACAAAGAAAGGGCCTGAAAATAGAGAACCATTCACAAAAAACAATCCTTCTAATTTTATGGATTTTGATCTGTTCAATATTAAACGGGTTAGATCCCAATCATTTTATGTAAAGAAGAGCATTTTTCTTATGAGCGCAATTCGTGCATTCTGCTTAATCTAGAAGAAGATGCTTCTTCAGACTTAAGTACCCAGCGAAAAAGTGAAAAACATATCCATAAATAATTCGCTTTTCCAAGAACACAAAAATAGGTGTCTGCCTCCTTTGACCTAGCCTGCGAGCAGGCTATGTTGTAGCCGCCCCAATCCTCTCGCGGCTACAAAGAGCCTGCTCGCGGGCTACCTTTGACCAAGTTATTTCAAATTGCTTGAATCAGTAGCTTTTTAGCAAAGCACTACTTCAAATAATTTTAAAACAACCACTTTTTAGGGCCCTAATACAGAGCATCTATTTGCCACAAATGATTTGTACTGTCATTTTTTCGGTCGGGAATGTGCAGCCGGAAATGTTGTCAGAAAATAATAATTATAAAGAGTGAACATCGAAGGTAAAGCTGTATCCATGTGTTGACTAAGGGGGAAACTCAAGTTAGAATAGAAACACCTACGAAAGTGAAATTCCTTTCAGTTTCAGGTAGAGGACTGCAGAATACCCGCTGTCACTATTGTGTTCTTGTAATGGAATCGTTTGAAGAACGACGTGGCATCATGCGAAAATAAGTAGCCGTTCTCTTGGCGGCCGGTAGTATGAGTATGATCTTAGGAAAGCTCAGTAAAGAAAAATTACAAAAACCGAAAGAGATTTGTTCATTGAACTATAGAGTTTGGTCCGTAACGCATGATCCACATCGACTTACCGTACGATGCTAATACGAAAAAGTGGTTGTGTCAAAAGAGTTAACCCTCTCACTTCCATGATCTAAAAGTTCATTCTCCTAACTAGTACCAAAGATTTCCTTTTTGACTAGTCATGCGAATTTAGCATTACATCAAGATAATACCCCTTGGCTGATAATAATCTTCATTCTTAATACTTGTCTGCCTGAGAGTGAATTAAAACTGTGAGGAGAATTTACATACTGATCAATTGTGGGAATCAAAGGGTTATGAACGTCGTAAGAAAGATTTGTGAGTTGACATTTCAGTCAAAACAAACTATCGAGGAAGCACCAGTTTTTATAGAAACCAAGCCCTTCGTTCTTCTATAATACGATCCTGTTGTCCTTTGTCTCCGTTGTGTTATTTCAAGCTGATTTATGTTTTAAATTAATGTTTATTTCTTTACTGTTCTATGCTTTACACAATTTATTTTCAATTGGAAATTCCTAAATCAACCAGATAGCCATTTCTAATAAACCTACAATTTCAAAAGAGTGACAATCTAGGACCAGTTTAGGACGATCAAACTGCGTAAAATACTTCAATCCAAGTTTGATAAAGGTCTCCAGAATTCGAAGCCGTTTATTAAGACGACGAAGCGTGAAAAAAACTGACTTGTTGAAGATGGAGACATTAGGTACTTTTTTCTGTATGTGTAATATTTTTGTAACTATATTTTAGAAAAGCCAGTGAATCAACACAACGCCAAAGCTGAGTATGTTTCGTTTTCAGAGGCAACTTTAATTTACGCTAAATAAGGTGACTTCAGATTTGATTATGAAGTAAAAATGTCAAATTTTACCCTGAAGATTAAATTATTGTCCGTCTTTTAAATTTGTCGTCAATTCAAGTATGTGCTAAGGGGGTAAACTTACATGGGGAGGAAAGCCAGGAAAGGAGGCACTCTTAAATCTCCTAACCTGCAGAGATCTTTTGAGATCTTTTGCTCTACTTGGCAAAGACAACGAATGATCTGAAATAAAAAGAAAGACCTAATTAAAATGACAAAATTTACGACCCCATTGGTTTGTCCATTTTAAATACCCGGAAACAGGAACATACCATCAACGACATGAGCTCCCCAATAGTTTTCCGTAATAGAAACAGATGTGGTTAATTAGTTGAGATATTTTGTTAGGAGGTCATGCGATGTGACACAGTTTTACATGAGCTCTGCCGACAAAGAGGGAGCGTCAATTTTGTTTAGTACAGTTGTATAGGAGGTTTTCACGGGACGTCATTGTGGCCATGTTGGTGAACGAAAACAAAAGATCTCTCATTAGCTTCTTTTGTTTGTCCACCAGAAGTCGTGTATTTGTCTGTTGTTACTGGTGTCTCTAAAGGTTGGTTGAAAACGTGCTATTCGTTCCCGAACCCCAAACATCGCTTTAGTTTGGTTTATTTTTATGAGTGATAAATGGAGGATGAATAAATACAACCAAGAGTTTGAAAGACTGCAGGTTGCAGGGAACATGATAAAATTCCAATTAATAACTCTCCATATTAACAAAAGAGTGGTTATAACATTGAAATAAAAAGTAACAAATGCCTAGCGGTTTTTGTGGTGTTTGTGTTTCGCACATTAAATGAAATTGCTTAATACACACAAGACCGTTGAATGTTTTTAAACGGACTAATTCTAAACAATCATAACAATGTTTGAGTCTTCACTGTTGCATGTACACACTCGATCTGTCGTAGTCACCATCACCACAGCCGAAGTTATCAGACGATGATTACCGTAGACAGAAGCCCTTGTCGTAGTCTTCAAGTAGAACAAGTAAAACCTCCAATCTAAGTTCTTTTCTTAGTGTGGCCTGAAAGTAGTTTAAGCCCCACTGAAGCATCGATCCTTTACCGGACTGTTTTTAATTTTGAACAACTAAAGAACAAGCCCTAGTTCTTCGAAGGGTGGATAGTGCTATCCACTGGATAAATGACAGATAGCGTTTAAACGCTGGATAGCGATTTATCCGGTGGATAACGCTATCCACATTTTGAACAACCGAGGTCTGAATTTTACATTTGATGAAAACAGAGCACCTGCCAGATTTCAATTGAATTAACATGAATAACACCAAGGCTGCAATTAAAACTTTAAATTTAAAACACGTGTTTGGGATGAAACCCTCAAACCCTTACAGCACCGGGCAATTATCTTCACTCATCCTAGGAGATGCCAAATTAGGATTGGCTGTATACAAATGTCATTGACACTAAATCGCATTCAGACCTTTTCACTGCCTAGTGATTGATTTTTATTTATTATTTAAGCACAAACTTAAATTGGCTTTATCAGTAGCATTCAGACACTCGGAGCTCAGAATATTGCCAGCATAATATCACAACTGGACAACGACTTCATAACATAAAATATTCAGCAACATGCAATACAGCCGGATAATTCATCACAAGGAAGTGGAATTTATAATTATTTAAATTCAAATTATCCGTAACATGAAGTAGTGATATATCCGGATTTCTGCTTGGAGACAGATTTTATAACGATACTTATTGTGATGGTCTATCGAATTTATTAAAACAAATTCCGACTTTTTCAGATGCACAACTGACCAAAAAGACGACTGGGAAACTCTCAGCTCATTCAAAAGTTTATTTTGAACAATGCCAGTTTAATATCTAAAATTCTAATAGTTGAAAATATCGCGAGAAATACAGTTTTTTCACGAAGATATGAATAGTTTGGCACGAAGAGTCAAATTCTTTCATGTTCGTGTAGTTTGAAAGGATGTTTAGTTCATTGCGGTAGTTCAGTGACAAGGAATCTGCGTTCAAGATGAGGTGACGAAAGCGAAACAAATACTGAGAATCTGAGTTTTCCCATAGTAAAACCTTGACTTTAATTACTTTCTTTTGTGCGTTTATATTTGGAAGAATCAGCCCAATAAAACCTGTCAACAACGAAACTGATTCTTGATACCTTGAAAAGTGGTAAAGTATTTCTCAGAAGCACGGCCACAAACTGCCGTATGAGTTGTTTCCTGAATGGTCCTGAATGTTTAACATTGTCTTCTGATTGTCTGCAATCTCCGTATGGTAGCCTGAGATACCAGACAAATCCCTACTGAATAATCCAATAGTTCCTGTCAATTATTCAATAAGTCGTGAACGCCAGTTTTTTGTAAACTAAAAGATTGGAACAATGTGATTAAGGCGGTTTTAATATCACGCACAAAGCGCTTGTCAATAATTAAAACCATGACGGCATGACGAAAAAAACAACCAAGGGTTTTTTTTGGGGTGCTCAACCGAAAATCAACCAGTTTGATGTAATTGAACGCTGCAACCTTTTATCTTCGAAATTCACTAAACAAGCAAAAGAATTCTCATCATCTCTTGCTCGCTTTTTCGAAATACGGGGTCAACGCGTTGACAACATGTTCAAAGGAGAACACTATCTGTATGTGTTCTTTTTTCTAGGAAGAATGGCTAAAACGGAGCCACTCCCGAGACAAACAACACGCGAAAAACAATCTGAATATTCTTGCCGGTTACTGAGAAGGGATGCATTGTTTGGATTCGGCTTTCAACTGTTGTAACAGCCTGTTGAGAACTTTGCAACCAGTGATTTTGGACAAGTGACAACAGGTTATAAAGCGTGAATTAAAGTCAACAAATTTCTCCGAGTTATTACATTCTGGTGTATAAAGCGTTGCACAATCATCCAGAATGATGTTGCAAATCTTTGATTCAATTTAGTCCTATCTCTCAATGATCGGATTCTAAAGCGTCTCAGTTCTTGGTAGGCTCACATGCCCTGACCTATGTACAAGTAAGCTCATTTTGTCAAAATGAGTGGTCTGAGAAAATATTCTGATATAAACAGTCACCAACGAGGTCAGCCCGGCAACACTTTCTGTGGGACTGTCATGATTAGTTTTTCAGTAAACCGGCGCAGATAGATCGAACTTAGAGGCCACTTCCTTTGCCGTAATACGGTGGTGTGGATCCCTAACGCCTGCCTCTCTGGGACCGAGATCCAGCACGGTTAAATTACTTACCTCCTCTCCGAACAGTCCTCATCCTGTAGATCTTAAAAGCATCCTTCCCACGTGGGCAGCTCTTCTCTCGTATCTCTTCAATATCAGGTAGAGCATTCAAAGCGCATCTGAAGTTTGTCTTCCACTTTCGAGGGTCAGGTTTGTCTTTTCCTTCTTTGTATTTCCCAGTGTATGTCGCCCATGCTCGGAACAGCGCTGCATCGTCTTTTACCGACCAGCCGTGTCTGCTACCGTGTTTCCACGGAACTCTAAATGTCTGCTTATCAGGATGTCCTTCCCATTTTAATCCATGCAAGCCAGCGTCAATATTTTCCACAAGCCAATCGCGTAAACGAAGCTTCTTGCGTTGATGCATGGTCTACCCCTATTTGTCTGTGCAAGTGCGTAAAGATTCACAAATCGAAATTTAATAGGTGTTTTACCGTGTGTTCCAGGGAAAAAGGAAAGCACAGACCCTCGACAAAACTCGAGGAAGGGCGGGTTTGAAACTAATTTAACTTCTTGCGGCCGTTTCATGACCGCATATTTCAAGCAATATTACTGGTCATATTTGCACACTTCATTCGCAGAAAATAGAAAGCTTATAATCGGGGTGTGGTTACGAAGGATGAAAGTTCTTGGAACGGAAATCATTGGCATGATGTGATAGTGCAACAAATAAAGATAAGTTACCTCTTTTCCTTTGAAAAGTGTGCCACGGCTGTCGGAGTCTGAATTCCGTGCAAGAAATGCTCACGAGCATGCTTTTTAACTTCTCGTTATCCAATCAGCGCTGATCAAAGACTGACAAAGCGATTGATTGACGTCAGCTTTCCCGTGCCTCACCTCAAATCTCATGAAACGGTTATGACCGAACTTTCGATCCTACACACTTACCTGTGTCTACAAAAGAGGGTTATTAGCACATAAGAGGGGTGATGATGTACAAACAAACATACAAGGAAATGTACACTTATTCCGAAAGGAAAACCTGATTGTTTTCGGATTTAGACCCGCTTAACGTTTACTGGAAATGCTTGACTGAGTCAGTGCTCGAGAAAAAAAATCAGTTGACTAGCTAAATTTTCATTTAATTGAAATGAAAATATTTAAAGATGGGATTAAGTATATTTGTTTCTTGGAATAAACTCTCACCAAATGAACTTTTGTGCATTTTTGTGATGTTTGTCGAGTGATAAAATAACGTTTATAAATTAAAAAACTAGACATCCAACTTATATTCCTCGAAAATCTGTTGCAAACAAACTCAACTTTTGGGTTTCTCCCAAAACGGTCATGTGGCACACGATTACTACATTTCAGGAAGTGACGATTTAAATAGCTATTGTTGAAAGTTCTGGGTCAAGTTGATATATTTAAATCATTCTTCCGCGGTAAATTAAACCAGTCAAGATATAAAAATAGGAAAATTGAAATCAACCGTGAAGTTGCTGTAATATCTTGTTTTCACCATGCTGATTTGAACTAAGTTACTTTCGTGGCATTCAATTGACCAAAACATTAACGTGGCTTTAGCGGTTTGTATTATTTTCTAACGTACAACCTTTCCAAACATTTCAGTTTCATTACGCTTCAGTGACTCCATGTGCTGCGCTAAAACGGTAAGTTTTTCGGTTTCCCTAAACCTTTTCCGGTGGCCCCTTACACCATGCATGTTCAACATTTCTTTGAAGCAAATATCAGGTTGCTCAAATGACTGAATACAAATTGAAAGGATGTATTGTTTACTTTTTAACTTTCATAGAAGGTCGTTGAAAATCGAGCGAAGTTTGTTGATTGATTTCATGCTTTTTCTCATCTTTTGGGGATCGAAGGAATTCAAGTTTCCGTTAAAGGATTTCAGTGATTTTTGAGTTATCAGTCTCACTCACATAGCTTTGTGTAACTAGGTTAAAACAAATTCAATAGCCAATTAGCTTTAGTCTATGCTTCAGTATATTGTAAAATCAGCGTGGAACACATGCAACTTTGCACATGAAGCAAGCCAACTGTTAAAATTCAAAGTAATATACACTCTTTAAAACTGTACACCTTATAGGGTAAAAATTTATGCCACTCCAACCACCTTTAATTTATTATTCCAGGTGTCCATGAAACCGAAATTCCTCTCTGATCTTTCCAATCGGAAACACGAAGTGAAAGGGAGGTAAACAGACAACTTTAAAAAAAAAGAGAGGCGACAAAGGTCCCCTTTCGTTGTGAAGTCTAGGGTATGAAACGTCCCTCTAGCTCAAGACGATACGCCTCGTCCACGCAAGTTAGACTACGAGCAGTCTTTTCCGGTGTTTTCATCCGGGCTTCAGTAACACAAAAAGTGGAAACTTTTTGTTTGTTTTAAGAGAAAATATTTTGAGCCAAATCAATGGCATAGTAGGGAATTTTTTGGGTAAAATTGAATTCGGGTAACAACGGTAGCCCCTAGGCCCCTGTTAAAATGAGAATGAAAATAATATGATGCTTAGCATGCTAAAACAACTAGGACGTCATTTGCAGCTCGAACGTCTGATGTGAATTGGTTTCAACCAGTATGATTGAAAAAACGGAAAACTAGCTCATTTGTAAATTCGGCACAATATGAATTAAACTGATTGTGCGACTTCAAAAAAACTATTAACGCTTTAAAGCCCTTAAAGACCAAGTTGTTGACCAACGAACCTTGCTCTCATCTTATGTGAGTTTAAAAGGTGTGCTATCTTGCGCAAAAATTTTAAAATTCTCATGTTGAAATAGTAAATGCTGCGCCTGATATTGTTGTCCCTAAACGTATCCCAAAGTGATCCTCTTTTGAAAACATGGTCGCGGTCATGTGGGTGAATACCTTCAGAGGAACAAATGACACAATTCCCACAGGACTTAACATTGCCCACAAATGAATTTGCTGAGGGTAATGCTGGACAGTGCTTAGTTATAGTTGAAACACGTGGGCAGTAAGCCTCGAGGATGTTTTAGAGTAATAATTTATAATTAGCGAAGATCGACTTCTTCAGTTGTGTCTAACAGACTTCACGAACAGGAAGTTTTCATGGTGCTCTTGTCTCAGATTACTACACAGCAAAGCGATAATCAGTTAAAAATAGCTACAACACTGGAGCTAAAAGCCCGAGAACATGCCCTTTTAAAAATGGTACTTGCGAGCAACACACGACAAAGATGCGAAACCTCCACTCCATGACTGATGAACCTCCACTGACTGCTCGTTCCAGTTTTTCGTGCGTGAACTCTTGCCGTTCAATCGAAGTCTCATCTTATTCTGCTTGTATATCACATGTAAACAGAAGCATAGGATGCTGGTGAAGGATCTAATTAGCCACATAAATTTTATCAAAAGCCGAGAAGACTCAGAAGAGCAAGGCTGACTGAACATTAGTTTCAACCCGAAAGCGAATTCGGTTTACGGAGACGTTACAATATATGTAGGAATAGGAAGAATATAGCGCGTAACGTGATCAATGCTTAACTACTGAAATTTGAACAAGGTATATGCTTAAATAAATTAGTTAATGGCCGTATTTATACTAGTCTATAAACGTCGCAAGACAAGTGCGTCTAAACGACGTCTTAGTTGTCTCAGAAGTCTAAGCCGTCTAGTATAAAGACGAGACGCACGTAGCAATGGAGGGCACACAGTCCCTTTGGTAATTAAATCCCACTATCTTTCGAAGAAAATCATGAATTTGATCTCTAGCCGTCGAGGGTAAGTGCGTCCCGTATTTATATTAGTCGCACTTACGGCCAGACGTTTAGACGTCCTCTAGTATAAATACGGCCATTCTCGCCTAGCATCGCCGTTTTGAATACTAACCTCCAAATGTAAATTCATGATAATTTATTACACCCACAATTTCAGGGAAAAGCACTAGATAACATCGACCTAAACCTGGTGAGCCATATATACCACTCACAAAGTGGAACTTTTAATAATTAACTCTCTTTTCTTTCCTTCAATTTTCTTTATACCCGTTACAGGATCCGTTCCGACAGTGGGAAGAGCGCCGGAAATTTGTTAGCTGCAAGACTGAAAATATTCCGTAATAAAATATTGCTAAAATCCATTACGTATTGAACAGCTTGTTGGTAATATTGACCGTTTTATGACTGAAATAATCCTCGCCGCGATCGATCAGAAGCGAGAGAGCGAGGAGCGAGCGAAAACGAAGTGATCATCTTTCAAGACTCCGCTGACATATCGATGGCTCACCAGGTTTAGGTCGATGTTATCTAGTGCTTTCCAATTTTAGGGTGTTTTGGTGGTCATGTGACCGGCCGATCCTTTTCTGCCCCACCCCGAAGCGAAGGAAGAGGTCCTGAGAACGAAGTCAAAGGTATTTTCAAATTGTTTTTTGCATTCATTATATTATGCACATCATTGGGGCTTCGGGTTTTCCATTATCTTGCTCGAAAATGGCTTACCGTATTCTGCCGGCAGAATAGGACATTTGCATGGTAACACCATTTGACTACAAGTAAAAGAATCCTCGAGGTTTTGCTTGTCTCAAGCTAATAAGAGCTATCGCTATTTTTACCCCGCTGGAAATTTTAAATAAAAAAAGAAAAACACACAGAATTCTTGTAGTTGTAGTCAAATGACGCTATCTTGAGAGTTGCCTATCCCTCAAAGTCTATTTGCCACACACAACCTACGTTTCGATCACAAGTACGTTTCATGGAAGATTACTATCATTCTCAGACGTCCGTGGACGAGTGCTTTTTTTTAACAGATCTAACTGATTAGAGTGTAATATGAAGTGCTAGTTTTCTACCCAATATGAACCATGTTAGCCCAGTTAGCCCAACTAATGGAAATGGGCCCACACACGGACAGAGAAAAACTCTGACCATGGTGGGAATTGAACCAGGTTTTTTTTTCTTTTCTCGGTCGTGGGAAGAACGAATAGCGCCACGAGATCAGTATTTTCGAAACAGCAGAGCCGCAAAAAATGTTATCACAAGATCAGAATTTTTTAACCACAGACTGAAATCAACGGTCCGGTCGATAGTAACTTCACAGCCAATAGAGGAGGCTTGTGACTGAATTCCGGCAAGGGTTTTGACCAATGAAGTCAACAGCAGTTGCAGACAGAGCATTTCTTTATTATCTCACCATCTTCCTATTTACATTTATTTCCTATTTATTTACTCTTCCTCTCCACTCCCTCCTCCCTCCCCCCCCCCCCCCCCCCCCGCAAAAAAAAAAAAAAACACTTTCCCCGTACTTTGCAGGGTTTCCCTTGCCAAGTGCATTTTCTATTTCTTTCTGGGCTAACATAAGAACCCGGCGATGTCAAGCCATACTTTCTCCAAACCCCACGATCCTGTGTGAATTAGGGGCACAAAGAATTGACTCTACTTATTCCAACGTGCTATGATTATGAAAAGGTATACATCGGACGAACTAAACGCCAGTTTGGTATTGGTACACGTTTAAAGGAGCATCAAAAAGCATTTGACAAAATGGAGAATTCCGCGTTGTCGGAACATGGTTGCCAAATCCACCAACATTTGCCCGTGATAAATAATAAATTGTAACCACCAACTGGAGGCACCATCAATGACGCTTTGTTTGGAAGCTCACTGAAGAAGACACTGGCACGAGTGCAGAAACACTTTGGGTCGTAACTTAATCAAGTTACATTAATTATTTTTCTAACCAGAGCAGCATCACACCATATTTAATTACACAATTTTCTACAAACCCTTTATCTCTTTCTGAACGATTTCGATGGCCGTTAGTATAGACCTCTTTCATAATGGCGGCCAAATAAATTATTCTTTTGTTTTAGTGCTAATAAGCCCTACTAACCTCGCTACGACGAGCAAATTTCAACAGAATATTTGTTTTAAAACGAGGGCAGTAGGTCTAATTAACATAAATACAAAAGAATGTAAAGTTGGTCGCCATTTATGAAAGTGGTCTATACCCTCAGCTGACTTTTTGTAGTATTCTTCTCACGCGGCTCAAATCTTTGACAAGTTTTCTGAAGTCAGTTTTCTTGGTAAGTTGAGAAGGTGTACCACCATATGCATCTTCAAGCACTGTTAAGTAAAGAAAAAAAATCAAGATAACAGAATTCACCTTACATTGGGCTAATAACCACTTCAAGGAAGTGTTTTCCAAAAACAATTCGGGGTTTAATCCCCATAATACACACTTAATTGACCACTCCCTATAGAGGTTCTAAGGGTTTATGAAACAATCAACGAACAACAAAAATCCTTATCATGCCAAACTTGCTCATCTTAGTCAATTAGACATCTTGCATCGATTGGTGCCACTTTATAGTGTCACGTGACCCCATACATGGAAACGAGGCTGGATATATCTGGTAGCATCGTGTAGGATGGCATTTGTCTTGCCAACTACTATGCAGATACATATCTGGTTATCCGAGTTCAGATATAAAAACTTCAGCTAATCATTGTCCTATGGCCCATAGCACAGGGGACGAGACAGATAAAGCAAATACTGCGGAGGCTCCATTTGAGAATCTATCTTGTACACATAATCAATAATTTTGCCAACTTATGATACTGGTTCCATGTATTCATTTTCGCATGTATATTGGAACAAAGGCAGAAAGTGAAAATAGCGACAACTGCTATTTTATATATACAGTCATGAAAGTCTTACTGAATATCTATATACATTGTTCTGTTGTCCATTCCCATGGAATTTCCTGTTCGACTTCGTCTTCATCATACTCATCATCACTCTCAGCATACTCGTTCTGGCAATCTTCAGAGCACAGACAGAGATCAGTACAGACAAGTCCGGCTTTTTGACACTGACAACGGTTGTAAGAGCAACGGGACTTAGCGCACTTGCATCGGACAAGCTGTATAATTGCCTCTGGAGCTGGTGGAAGATCTGTCATGACTGGTACGCACTTTCCATCTTCATCTTGCCATCCATAGCCTTCTGGTGGGGGCAACACCGGGTTTGCTACATGATCGTTGTTCCAAACAAGAAGCTGGTAGTGCGCTCTCAGTATGGCTTGATGGAGAGCAGCTTGTGTGGGCGGCAACCTCTCAGACTCAGCTTGATTTTTCTTAAAAAGGGACCATCTGAGGACTTTGACAGTTTTGATGTCTGTCTTTGGTTAGTACATCCGACAAACCAGCTGTTCCACTCCACTTCTTGTGCCGTCATCTGGCTGTTCCCCACAACCGAGGTTAACAAGAGGTTCCAAGATAGGAGTGCTCGCGTTATCAAACTCATCCCAACAAGTGGCTTTTCCCTTTCCAGAGAAATTCCTAGTAACATCTGCTCCGGTCAACGCATGAAATGCTGGCAGCGCAGCCGTCTTAGTGGGCCCAAGGGCGTCTGCGATTGACTTCAAGTTGATAACTCTACGACTACTGCCGGTCCCAGTAACAAAGCAAGAGTTCGAGCACAAATCTGAATACCGTCGGAGAGCCAAAAAACAAGAACATCAGTGTCAGGAGAATATATAGAGAGTTGGGTAGCACCTTGAGCAGGGGCATCCAGAGCATATAAAATAATCTTCGTGTCGGCTTCTTCTTGTGTACTTCGTAAATGCCTGACGTCTCTGTGCGTTGCCTCACATTCCGTTCCCCATGCCACAACGTCTTGTCTCCCATTAGCATTATCCTTCACATTCTTTGCGAGAAACGTAGTAAGTTCGCCCTTGGTCTTTGAATGAGCAAGAAGCTTCTTCATCGGCACCTTGGCGATGTGGGTAGAATCAGTGATGCGATAATAAATGGGAGCATGGCCACCTTGTCGTTCGACTCGTGTTCCTGATTTCAGTGAGGATGGTACATCATATCTGTCGAAGATTATGTGGAGCTCTTGTAAATCATTATACTTTACAAGCAAGCGATTCGTGAAATGTTCAGCCAAGTCTCTACAGTTCTTGATCCACTC
>NC_090873.1:47728514-47738514 GCF_036669935.1 Montipora foliosa
GTGAACAACTGCTCTTCTCCCGTAAAATGTAATGCAAACCTTTTGATATATAGGTCAGCAGAATTCAAGAGACTATCTGGTTACCTGAGAAGTTCAAATTTTAGCTTTAAGCTTCTTAGGCAGTTATTGACGTCGTGCAAGTCACTCATCAGGCCATGCGTGGCTAGATTCAACTCTGCAGTGTATTCAGGCTCTTCAATGGACACAAATGGCATGCAAGCCAACGTTCCTCGTCGCAACCAATCAAAATCATTCTGCAGTAAGAGAAAATAAAGCATCTTGGATACCCACTTCCTTAGAAGAGTTCAAGGGTAAAATGGGAAAAGCAGAAACAGTTAGGTAACATAATGACAAAGAATTAGCAATGACACAATTGTAAATTGACATTGACTCATTTAGATGAAGAGCCAAGTATGCCAACTGCACAAACAGGACTGCAAACCATACCTTGTATTTAGCACTTCTTCGCAACCCTGAAAATAATAGAGACGGTAAGCTGCGACGCATAAGTTCCCCTGCCATCAGTAATTATTATGTTTTACAATCTTTCTGGATTTCAACAGATCTAAAATTATCAAAGAGAGAAAGAGAGAGAGAGAGAGAGAGACTTGATCCTCGCACTATCTATAGATATCTGAAAATTTCAGGTGGCTCCAACAGGATTCAAACCCACGAACCTTTCCCTTCATCGAGTCCTTTCACGGGAACACATGAGCCTAACAAAGTGACATGGTCCAACTGTATGGTGTCATAGCTCAGTTGGTAGCGCATTGCACCAGAATCGTTGAGTCCCAATGGGGCCACCTGAATTTTTCAATCCATTTAAACGCAATTTAAAGGAGTCAACAACAAAGAGCACCTGTGTTGCTAGTAGTCAGTGGTTGGTTTGTAAGTGCATACTACTTGTGGCATTTGTTCTGTCAGTGTGAAGAGATCTATCTTCCAGCATGATCTTTAGGGAGTTCGTTTTGGTGTACCTCCTCCCCCTCCCCCCCAAATCCCTCCATCATTTTTCCCCACTGATAGTTCAGTGTGATGGGTGCCTGCTTCTTAGAATTCCTGGGGTGGAGGCTCATGGCAGGGTCGCAGAGTTAGGCCAGCCATGTGGGCGTTATTCAGTTTAGGGGCTGGCTGCCAAAAGGGAGGCCCCCTGATAGCCCTTGCACCTCCAATAAACGATGCAGTTGTTAAGGTGTCTAATTATACACTACAAGAAACCCAGAGTGAGGATCATTTCTCTCTTTTGTCTACAGCCCGCACTTCAAGTATGTACATGTACATTTCTTAGATTTAAAATTCCTCGCCAAAAATACTACGATGTTCTATTTTACTCTTTGAGGACAAAATTGATATTTGGGAATACATTTGAACCTCTTTAAGGAAAATAATGGACAGCTAGAGTTATTACAAAATTACAAAAAGGAACAAGAACTAGAAGATCAAGTTACCAGAAACAATACCACAATTTCTCCAAGTGTCAATAGCTTCTTTCTGATTAAACTCTGGAGCAAAAAGTTGGCTTTCATACCAAAAATACTCCCAAAAAAACCTCAGAGACAAGAGTATGAACCTCCCAAACTCAATGCATGTATAGTACTGAAGCAACGGTGAATGCTTCACCAAACGTATCATAAATATAGTAAACCGTCACACAAAATAGAAAACTTGAATTTATTCATGTATTACCTCTTGGATTGGTGCAAACATAACACAAGTAGTTTGGTGGAACTGTTAGCTCATTGAGACCCACACATTCACTGTGTTGCCATGTTAGACACTGCTCACACTATACAACAAGACAAAGTTTAGTTAGACTTATGCAAGTAGTTTTTGATTTCTTTGTGGGGTAAGGAGTGTAAACCCTACTTTTCTCATCTTCAATGGGTTTGAAACTTTCAACCGATGTTGGACACATTTCTTAGGGGTCAGTTCGACATGATTGGTCATTTCATGCTGCCTACTGAAAAATGAATGGGAGAAATGGAATAAAAGTGAACCAAATTGCAAAACACATACAAACAGCCATTTATTGCCCATAAAACACCATTATTGTGTTCTCACTGATGTGCATTTCAACAGATTGTGAGTGACGATGTGTTAGTAGTTTACCTGAATCATAAATCCACCTTCCTCTATCTCATTGCAAAGACACCGTATCACATCTCCATTGATATCCTCTTCTTCCTCTACCTCCATGCTATCCACTATTCTCGGGTCAATACTCTCAACTTCTACCCCACCCCCCTCAATCTCCAGATCAGTATCCTGGTTTACCAAAGCTTCAGTGTCCATGGTACATGTAATTGATCTGTAGAATTCAGACAGTTCTGTATCTATTGGTTCCGTACTTGAACTCATTGGCTGAGTACCTCCTGACAACTGTGCTGGAGCAGAGGACCTGTGTATTCGGCGCTTGCTCACACTGCGGCTTCCAAACTCTGGGGATGTTTCAGGGGTAAAGTCTGATCTCACTGACACTTAAGATGACAGAATAGGGTTTCATTAGGAAGGAGAAAGAAACAGATTTTTAAAAAAATATTAATCGTAGAGCTAAAGTTTTCATCAGGTATGACAGTAGCCTGAACAATAATATTGTCTTACAAGGCCAGACAAGGTTAATTACAGGGATATTCCAAAGAATGAATGAGTAGGATTATTAGAGTCTTTGTCAATTCCTTCATGTTGGGTGCTTAATCAACCGTAAAAACCATTGAAAAAATTGAGTGAAAGACTGATCAGCCAAAGTGCTAAAAAAATAAATTTTGTTCTCTCAACATTCACATTAAAATAACAACAATACTAAATAGTAATTTACTTGATTTCTTCCTCTTCACTCCAGGCTTTTGTTCATGATAGTACTTGATGTGGTATTCCAGTCCACTTTCCTTGCGGAACGACTTATCACAACCAGGTACTTTGCATTTGTATTTATTATGATCCATTTCAATAACCAGCTCCTTGGGAGCTAGAAAAAAATGTAGAAACTTAGCTCAACTCCTACTCTGGTACTAGTGTGAGACTGCCTTTATGAAAGCCGACCTTGTGCCTAAATCAACCCCCATTTTTGTAGACAGGTGACATACTTTATTTCTATCACATATACAGGTATGCATCAAAAGCATGCCTTTTTGACACAAACTCTTTTGTCATAAAAAAAAAATTACATAAAACAAATATCACCTTCTGGAATAATTACTGAAACTGAGAGAGATCTTTTACAAGCTTCTTTGTTAGTAATTGAAGAAATTGGAGACCTTTTCTTAGCAATACCAAGACAATTCTACAACATTAGATGTTGTATTCTGAGTTATACGATTCAAACTGAAAGTGTGTGCAAAGAAAATGCAAAACTCGCTTACATTCTGGTAAGATATGCTTACGTGAAAATTCCTCTATTGGTCATCATAATTGGGAGAAATCATTCCATGAATTCATTAATTATCCCCTCCCTCTCTCCCCCTTTGGTCACATGACCTTCTTGTTTCCCATCTTTCCTCATTCTTCGCTTCGTTCATCTGGTTGGGTTTATGCCATTCCCCCGATCCCACCCAGGGGTCCTTATTTCCCTCTCGTGGCCCTCCACCGCACATGCCCAAATAAAGAGTTTCAAACAAGAGTTTGTCTGTGTGGTCACTGTCTTCGAACCTTTGGGGACAGGGCGGCGGGTAAATGCCTCTGAGAAATGAGGTTCCAGATACAAATTCAACTATGAAGACTTTTCACAGGGAAAAAAAATCACTACTGCATGCCAAGTAATGTCAAATAGCCATCAATAAATCATAAATAAATTAGGAAACGAATAAGATAATAAAGTTAAGTTACAAAATTATTGGCAACTGAAATCTTTAACACAGAAATCTGAGCTGAATCCTTAAATCTCAGCATAAAGGCCAGAGTAAAAAGGTTGACTTACATACACCCAATGGAGAGGAACAGAAATGAAATCATGACTCATACCTGGTTCTTTTCCTTTACGGTTCTAAGGGGAAAAATAATTTTTTGTTAGTACCAATCAGTTAACCGTGTTACTACTTAAGGTGCTACTGCGAATAGAACATCACAGCTTTCCTCCACATTTCAAAAAAGTTGCTGCTTCAGCTTAACACCATACTGGCAAAAAATATTTAATTTCAAACTTAAGGCTGTTTACTCTGAGTACAAGATTTGGGTTTTATGGTCTACAATCACACACATTTAGTACTGATCTGTGAGCCCAGTAGAGCTGGACCATGAAAAGTTGGTTTCAAAGACAAACTTGCTCAAGAATGCAGCATGTCAACTATATCTCAGCTCTTATCAAAGCTAATCCAAGGCTATGTAAATTCAAAACTGATTGAGTACCATTATATTTAAAGCACTGAAAATGGCTCCTAAAAGTACAGCACATCAACCAAATGTACGTCAAATTAACTACACTCTATAATGGCACCCAAAGAAGAACATACAGTTTGGAGACTTTAAAGTTGATACAAGTACTTTAAACACATACCTTCATTCTGTCAATAGACATACCTTTGAATTTCCAACAGAAAAACCTGATTGAGCTAAAGGATTCTCAGGTTCAACTTCCCCAGGTACTGCTCCTACAGCAGACAATGCAGGTGATGTTCCACTTTTAGCCACACTGGCTGACAGAGAGGAAACTGTTGGCTGCTGACTGCATGTTGCAACTGATACTGATTTATTATCCAACTCAATTTCCTGTTTTTCTTTTGAGCTTGGTATTGCAGTCTCTGGTTTTGATCCTGATACATTTGTGCTTTCTTGTTGATGTTGTTGATCCATGGTTTTGTCAGCTGTAGGAGCATTTTCCAAATCTTTCGCAGATGGAGCCAAGCAATCTTTAGAGTCCAAGACTATTGATGCAGGTAATGTTTTAGTTGGTAGTGGCCTCTCATTCTTGCGAGAACGTCGGTTTGAATTTTTCCCATTGTCTAAAGTTGGACTGATGCTTGAAGCTGGAGGGGGAACTTGGGAGACTGGAGTGGCCTGAAGAGTTTGCTCTGTGAAGAGAATTAGCCAAGTAAGAGTGGGTTACAATGTTAAGTTTATTGATGATGCAAATGACAATTTGAAATGACTTACAACTGGTTTATGCTTTACTTAACAAAGATATAGTTAAGATACTTTCAGGAAAGCCATAAATTCAATGATGTATACTTACTGAAATATAAAATAAATCAAAGGAAGAGAAAGTAAAATATGTCAACATTATCACATGACTGATTGCTAAAATATGCCATATTTACTTGTGTATAAAAGTCAACCCCATTTTCAAGGGCTAAAAACTTATTTTTCTTCATTTCTGGCCAAAAACCTGACATTCAGATCGATAGAATATTTCCTAAAAGTACAAGTCATATTAATTTTGTGAGAATCCTTTTGCAATTGCAGTGGACGAAAAAAAAAACTACTGCAAGTAAAGTTTATCAGTTCTTGTAACATGCAATGACACAAATATTTCAGTTTACTTGAATTTTTTTTTCTACGTTTTTGTGTTATGGTGAAAATTAAATCTGTCCATTTGAAACTACCCTTTCTCTTAACGTTGACAAAGAAAGGAGATTTGGCATATATAATGAACACCAAAGAGTTCTGAAAATGGCTCGATAAATAACCCGCCATCTTGGAAAACGTTTGCCAGGTTACTAAGCTCCTGAGCTCGTTCAACGAAGTGAACCAACCATCAGTCTGTTTAACTATAAAATGCACGACCTATAAAGTTACAGAGGCATTGTATTTTATAAGCCATTGTTATGCTAATTATCTGATATTTCTAGGGCTTCCAAAGTGGCTCTATCTTGATGACTCGAGTGTAAGTCGAGGGCAATTTTTGGGCTGATTTTAGGTCATAAAAGGTCGACTTATACGCAAGTAAACACAATACTTGCTGTTTTAAACAACCATCACCAACCTTCATGAGTGTGCCAACGATCCTCAGTGTGATGGCTTACTGGTATGAAGGTCTGTGCTGGTGGGGGACCATGTCTGTGGGCCAACCATGGCCTTGTGGGAGGACCAGCCTCTCTGTAATGTGGCATTCCAGGTGCACCATGAAGGATTCTTTGCTCGCATTGCATCAACTGAGCTAGTGCACTTTCAGGACTTCCATGTGGTGGACGCGTTGCCCCTGGGGGGAGGGGATGGTACACAGGCTGTCTAACACCAGCAGAGCAAGAACCTACACAGAAATATTTCATTACGTCTTTGTTACAAGAAACGAAAAAACAAATAAGTATGCATGCATTTAAGTATAGTTAATTCTATGAATTTGAGTGCATTTGGTGAATTTATGGGCACATGTTAAAAGTTCTCAAAACTTTCAAAACATGAGTGACCATAAATCATGCAATGCATGAGCAAGTTCATAACATTTTTTCAATTATTACATTCTCAACAAAATTATTACTTGATCACTGAATTTGCGCGGTATAAATAACCATTATTGTGTTTCCAAATTAGCAACTTCCCTCTTGCACTCCATAACCTATTTAGGCATTTGTCATTGTCCAATCTGAAATGTGATATTCTGTCGAGTATGTAATAACATATGCTCATTAAGAATTATAATTGGAAACTGTTTTCAGAATTTCTGGCTCAAATTCTCTTTGAGTTTTTGTTTTCCAATTGATTATTGTTTAATTATTTACCTAATTACTGCAAAGAAAGCACTCGCTCACATCTTAGACGTGTCAGTTAAAACGCAACATGAAACAGATTTAGACAGCTTGTACTGTGTTCAGGCAAACCAACTTTGACCTGTATGGGTTGTCCAACATGCAAACTACAATGATTCCCTGCACGAGGACACAAGCTACATGTACCTACAGTGCTACTGAAACCGTGGTCTACGGAAATGTGACAAAGAGAAGGTTAGAGGGACAGGATCATGGTTGATTTTGCCCTTCAACTATCTAAATCTGAAATTTCCACAGGGCATTGTGTCCCCCTGCAGTTGATCAATGTAGTTACATGCTGAACAACCCGTAGGGATCAAGGTTTGGTGGCGTGAACATGATTAACAGTTAACAATGCAATGTATAAGGCCATGGATTTGGCAAAGGACCCCTTAGGGAAGCACATACAAGAAATTCTGTTCTTGCAATGCTTTTAAACTAGAAATAACATACAAGTGTAACTTACACTGTCCCATGCAAGGTCCTGGTGGTGGTGGAGGTGGAGGATAATGCATTCCATGAGCATACAACATGTACCCTGGGGATGGAGGCGGGTACTCAGGATGTGGAGGTACATGACCAGCTGGGAGGTGCATCCTGTGCCCAGGATGAGCTCTATACATGTGTTGATGATGGGGTGTTGGACAACATGACCTTGGCATAGGTGAATAGATCAATGGAGGGGGTCCCGTAGGTGGATATGATTCTCTAGGGTATGGGGGAGGTTGGTTAGCAGGGGGTGATGGGCTGAGATTAGGGGGAGCAGGTTTTGGGGAAGTATGGTTGGCAGGTTGAAAAGCAGATGGCGAGTGTGCTGCTGCTTGAGCCTCACTCTGACGCTGGGCAGACAACTTCCCTGTGATTTGATCTAGTCGAAACTTTTTTGCCTGGTATGTCTGTTTTTTGGGAGCTGGTTGATTTTCATTTGGAGTCCCTGTTGAGTTTGCAGGGCTGGTAGGGCTAGATACAGCACAAGGCAGACTTTGAGTAGAATTTGTCAAATTATCAGTCAAGCCACCATCTGGTGTGGACTCATCAATTTCTGGCTCTGGTTTGATAACAGATACTGCAGATTTCTCTATGTCCATGAAGGCCATTGAATACCCATATCCACGAGGACTGATAGAAGATGATCGACTCCCCTTGGAACTCTTACGACGTTGAACAGTTTTCTCAGTCTTAACATTATTGTTAAGAGTTCCTTTAGTAATTAAACTACCCTCAGAGTTATCTCCACGTCTTGAGGGTACAACTACTTTAACTGGCCCACTTTTGGAGACCGTTTTCATTGTCAGTCCACTCTTTGCCTTGTGTGCTCTTGACAATCTTTCAGCTTTAGATAATGTCCTCTTAATCTTAGGCCCCTTGGAGGTTTTAATTTTCTGAACAGCACAGTCTGAAGGTTTGATATCATTAGGATTATCCTTTTCTAGTTTTGGAGTAACAGTGTCTAATTCTTCACATTCATTTCGTTCCTGATGAAGATCTGCTGAAGTACTAGAGTCATAATTACTTGTGTCATAGCTACACATAGCTTCATTTTCCTCCACTGAGGGAACTATATTCTGTGCCTCTACTTCCATATTTAAAGCTTTACCAGGAATATATACTTGAGCTTTCTCATCCTCTTCTTTTTTACATGTACTTTTGTATTCATCTTTCACTTCTTCAGAGTTTACATTTTCAGTTATATTTAGCATACTGTCCTGACTGTTTTTCCTTGTTTCTTCAGGCTTCATGCTCAAATCACTGCTACCTTGCACATCCACACCACTACAAGAGTCTTCCTTTTCCTCTTTGACATGCAAAGCCATCTCAAACTTTTCTTGTGATTCCTTTCTTTGCCCTTCATCATGTTTTAATCCTAAATCACTACTTTGATCTATTTTATTCTCAAGCTCAACTGAACTGTAAAGTTTTTGTTCAAATTCCTGAGCCGCTGTGTTTTCTGTTACACAATTAAACATTCTTTCTGCTTTGTTTGTTTTGTCCAAAAGCTGTCCAGTGCTTTTTTCTCCGACATCCTTAACTGGTGACTCAGAGACATTGATGAACTCTTCAACTTCAGGTTTCTCCCCCTTGTTTGTTATATTCCTTGGATACAAAAAGTAGAAAAAATAATCATCAAAATTAATGTGCATACCGTATCTCTATCACAATGATGCCTTTGTATAAAAATAATGGATTATTCCATACAACCTCCAGCCTAAAAAACAATGGTATACAAAATTTGTTCTGCACTGTTGAAAAGGTTCATGGTACCATACTTACAATTTGACACCTGGACCATGCAAGACTTCCTCGACTTCAGGCAATTCACCAGAGATTTGAGGCACACTGGACTCAACAATGAAAAGGTACAAATACGAAGATAGTTATTACACGTGTATGCTGTAATTAGCCAGAAGGTGAAATTTTTAAAATGACAAAATGCTTTGTGGTTGTGCTGTTTGCCCTAGCAGGGCTCCCAGTTGAGAATGATACCAATTGAAAATTCTTTCTTTGTTTCAGAAGGTAAAGAGTAATATCACACTGATCTTACTTGTGTATCTTTCCTTTTTTGTTTCTACTATCCTTTCGTTTCAGTGGCACCACAGGTGGAGTAGGACTGATTTCTGCACTCCTTTTCCGAGCTCTTTCAGCTCTGGCTGTTGCCATGAGTTGCCGTCTTTCTTTTCTTTCCTGTACCTCTTTGTCATGCTCTAGTTTTTCTGAAGGCAACATGGCCACTTTCTGATTCAAAAACCAAAACAGTATTTCACATTACATTGTGCATTAAAGGTGATCGGGAATAATGAATATACTGTGCTACTATTATCTCTAAAAGGAGGTAATGAAGAAAGGAAACTACTGTAATGCAAGAAAAATACAAAATAATATTAACATAATAATTATATTGAATATGAAATGTTGCTACATTCAGCTATTATCATAATTTATTATACTGTGCTTCTTATAGTAGAAAAGCCATTTTATAATTTAGATACACTGTAAATGTACGAAGTATTAACGTAATGGCACTCACTGTTTACACACACTGATATAGAATTTTTGATATGTACAAGTTTGCCTACCAATGAACAGCTATTGAACCACTGCTGGGCACATTGAAAACTGTTTGCTAAACATCCCTATTTTCTCTACTATACACCCTTTTCATATGACTTCACAACAACTGTATTTTTGTCCCTCTACACTGAAGTGGTGGCCATGCTGGTGAAACTAATCAATCTTCAGGGAATTGACTTCCTTTTTCATGGAAATATCTCCTTTTGTTTTAGTACAGTAAAACCTCTGTTAAGCAGCCCTCTATTAAACAGACA
>NC_090873.1:47743514-47761395 GCF_036669935.1 Montipora foliosa
ACTGTAAATCAATATGGGGGCTGGTCATGCAAATGAAAACAATCTACAACCTTTTGCATTGCAATTCCGCATTTAACATTACATCTCTTTAACTTATGTATTTCGTAAGTACCATGACTTTACCGCAAAACTATCCCAACATACACTGTAAGTCTTCTTGGGACAAAGGGGTTGCACAGTTCACATCAGTCAAGACTCCTCTAAGTTAACACATACACTGTGCATGCACATTATCTAATGATGACAAACTCATATAATTTACGAACGCATCATATTTTGTTCTTAACAGAAATAACTGATGGAGGTAAGATGGGCAAGAAATCTGTACCTTGATTGAAAAGAGCACAAGAAAAATTATTCCTCTACAGTATTGCATTCATAAAGCCATAAACACAATTACAGGAGGATTCCTTTTTCAATACTCACTCTTGTATCAGGTTTTATGTTCACTCTGTGGACTGACTTTTTGATACCATCATAAAAAAGAACTTCATATGCACCTAAAACAGAAGCACAGGTTTGTTTGAGAGTTAAAACTTCAGGATTTTCAGTCACATCCTACAAAAAATAGACAGTCAAAGCCTGCATGTGTCAACTGTTTTCACAAAGTGAGTGGTATTGGAACAATATTACAGATTAACAATTTTTAATACTATTTATCACGGTAAAATGGATCAGTAAACAATATTGCTTGCTTTCTGAGGGAAGGGCAGCATGGTTTTGAAACACGTGCAAGATCTATTTAGTGTTTGTTTATTTGTTTTTAGCTATTGAATAATTTAACTTTTCACTATATTTTTAAACTGAATTTCCATCAGTTATGAATGTGCAAATAATTCATTTTCCCTGTGTCCTATGTATATAGGTCTACATGTAGCAATTTGTGGCATACAGTACAGCCCAAAAATAATGCATGCACAAAAACTTATTTTTGCGTCCGCAAGCAGGCAACTTCTTGCGGCTCCTTGCACCACAATCCTACCAGTCGCAAGAACTTCTTTGCACTTAGAAGTTGACAATGCAAGAACTTCTTTCCGTTAAGAAATCCGGACTGCAAGAACTTCTTTGTGGCAACATCCTAGAAAGAAGGTGATAATTATACAAAACTTGCAGCAAGACATCATTTTTCAGGGCAATGCACGGCCGAAGTATGGTACAAAATCAAAATAAAAAGTGGAGTCTATGTTTAATGACGGTGGCGATAGCGGGCGTTGTACATATCACATGTAAACAAGTGTCGCAATGATATGATGATTGGTTGACTTTTTAGTATGTTTGCACAAAGACTCGTTCCATGATAGCAATCAGAATAAATACCAGACGAAAACCTTTTGCTACCAAAAATTCCATTCAAAGAAATGTTTATCAAGGGAGTGATGAGAATACCTTTTTTCCATGTGAACCGTTTGTATGACAGTCGCCGCAAATGTAAAATGATGTCACAATGTTGGTACATCGCGCAAGAGACTAAAAAATCAGCTGCCTACATGTATAGTTTCCAATCGGCTGGACATAGTTCAATGATATTTTTTCCAAGTTTGAAATACCTTTACGCCATTTATCCAATTAAATTAATAAGCAAGTGAATTAAATACGGCGTGCGATAAACTGGGTGTGACCAAACATTGAGTTCTGATCCCATGACCATCAAATGTTTCCCAAGAGGAAAGATAACATTACATCCCTTCCTTTTGGAAGTGATTTTTTTGTTTTGGAAAACATAATCTGTGACCATGAAACACAATGATTCATAGCACAATCATGATGTACATTAAGAAAACCAGTATCTTGAACAAACACTTCAGGTCATATCTCCGCTCGTAAAAAGCGCTAGCCACTCACATTTTGCAGATATACTTCTTACATATTAGGTAACATAATTTACTGTGTAGATTAATGAAATCCGTTGCTTAACTTTAGAACAAACAGATTTGGTTGTTCACTTTGGGGACAAAAAATGGCGTGTCACGCATAACATGCAAACTTGCAAGACAAGCACAACAATGTTCTTCAGACAGCTTCTACTTTATTCCTCACAACGTAATCAACATATTTCACATACACAATGTTGCAACCAGTAAATAAAAAAAAGTGGTTAATTTCTCACCTATGAGAGTAAAGTGGGCAAAAAGCACAACGGTCTAAAATCTTCAGTGCTGTGTTTACAAGTTGTGGCTGTAACCAACGGGTGGTTGGTGGTTTGGTAGAAGCCAATATGCTTCCAGAATGCTCATTTGTGGTAGTTGCTTTGGCAAAAGTTGCAACGAAAATTTCTCAGCACACAAGAAGCCAGAGCATTTTTTCCTCAGCCTGAAACAAATTGTCTGCCATCACAATTTGCATTAGGACCGAAGCACAGCTTCGTAAAATGTCCTCTGTATCTTGCTTGTCCAAGCTCACATTACGAAACCCAAAGAAAAACAGAATGCTTATCTCATATACAAATTACACGCCAAAGATCAGAAAGAACCAATTCAAATTGTGAAAGAAGGAGACCTTTTCGTGAGTCTTGACTTTCAGAGGTTGACAAAGCGAATTTAGAGCGAGAAATAACCACAAGTGCTACTTGAATCGCTTTCCCCTCGCAGATCCGCCATCATGTTTCAAAACATTCCCTGACAGTAAATAGCGATAAACAAACTTTGCTGCCAGGCCTTAACTAGTTTTTATCCAGTCAAACTGGTTTTTTTTGCAGATTTTTGTCCTGTGTTATTCAATCCAATCCACATGGAATTTTTTGCAGGAATTTCAAGCAAAGCGTAAGTCGACTCTGAAATGGCGTCAGATTGTGAACAAAAGCTTTCAAGTAGAGAACAGTGGAGAAAGAAAAAGGCAGAAGAAAAGAAGGAAAAAACAGGGCTTATTATGAGAAGAACCAGAAACAGCTAATCAGGAAAAATTCTGTAGTCAGACTTGAAAGTGACTTTGAAGAAGACTATGGATCAATTTTTTAATGTGCTGTTGGCAACTTTCTCCTCAGAGAAAACTTGCTTGATTTCACATTCAAGCTGGAAGCAGCAAATAGAGCAGCTGTTCTTTCTGGAACGGTCCAACACATTTGCCGAGACCTTGTCCTTAAGTCAAAGGAAACTAAACGGAGAAAAGCTATTTATAAACTGCCAATCACTGAACATAAAGAAATCATGAATTCATTGTGAAACAGCAATTAAAATTTCTGTCATGTCAAAAGTTAAAAATAACAATAACTTGGGTTATTTAACACAATTTTTAAGCTTAATCTAGGCAAAATGAAGAAATTACCATGCCCGCAAGGGATTATGGCTAACTTAAAAATTGCTTATTTTTGATCCATCAGTATAAAAATATTACATTTTACATTAAGATATCAGCTTAAGAGGTTATTTGATTGTGTTAGGTTCATTTTCATCCAATTTTATGACAGTATGAAAAATTTGTAAAATCTCACTATGTTACACAAATGTACGTCATGATTGTGCTACTCATCAATCTATACATATGGAATGCAAATAAAATGTTGTTCTTTTTTAATTTTGTGTTGCTTATATTTTATTTTGAAAAAGAAGCTCACGCCAGCTCTATTTGTAAACGATTTTTGTTCCCCTAAAGTAACAATCCCCAAAAGGAGCGTCCCCAAGAGACTTCCGAAAGTAACAAGGGTCGCTACTATCAGAACTCGACGGTATTTTCACTTCTTGCACCAGCTTACGCATTCTTGTGGTGCAAGAACTTCTTGTGCGTGCATTATTTTTGGGCTGTACTGTAGTTGGTGGCTCAATGACTCAGTCATGTCCACAAAATTTTGACTTGATTCCATGATGCAAATTTTACAATTAATTGTGTCTGCCACAGCTTGTATCATTATGTGATCAGCACATGTTCCTTGCATAGACCTCATTGTTAAACTAGTGGTAATCTCAGATTATTACATGTTACAATGTAAGTGCATTTGAAAATCACTATTTATATGTGATCTATCGACCACTTATTTATTTTTCTAAAACGTTTTTGCAATTGGTTTTTCTAGTCAATCCTTGGGTTTACAAAATGGCTTATAAACAAAGCCAATCCTAATATGTAAGATCAGGCCAACAACCATAGTTCCAAATCCAATAGGTGTCAACTCCAATCCACCGTTCTAAGGAGATAAACTCTGCACAGAGTGCGTTGAAGGATAAACCTTGCCAATTAAATGGGAGACACAGACAACATGATTGGCCCGGACACGCTGTCTGAATTGGCACAAGACTGTTGTGGTTGGAGGAAGCTTGTAGTCGCCTGCTCTGCAGCCGACAGATGATGAAAGCAATAATCTTGTCCTAGCTGGTCCAGTCTCGTTGCAAAAAGGTCCAAATGATTGTGAGCTTTTCGGGCATAAACGTGAGGATCAAGGCGAAATGCTGGTAAATAAAGGTCTGATAAATGTTTGATGCTTATGTAAACAAAAGATTTCAAGGTGGGTTGAATGCAAAAACTCGCCGATTAGATAATGTTGACAGCAAATATCTTGTAGAGTAAGAGTTTTGAGAGCACAAAAGTGCAGGTCAAGGTGAAAAGCAGATAAAAGGGTTCAATACATTTGGAGTGGTTTCAAATCTATTTTTTGTTGTGAAAGTGAAAACGATCTATAGCTGTGGTTATTAGTTCCACTTTTTGTGTAAATTAAGTATACCGTAATAATATACACGAGTAAGACTTGCAAATCACCAAATTCAGCTTGACAATTAACCTAAAACATACTCATTCCGCACAGTACACATTCATTGCGGCTCTCAAAATGGTAGAAATTGCAGTTTTTCTTTATAATCTCACTTACATGTAATTACAGTAATATCTCAAAATGGATTCTGACAAAACTTTGTAACAAAATGCTTCAAACACAAGTGAAAGCTGTGCCCAAATCTAAGTTTCAAATTTTGTACAGGAGAATTGAAAACATACATGTACGAGGGAATGACCTTCAGAGTGCGTGAGAAAGGACGATGGAAAGCATGTGGTTTCCACCAGATGATTGTTAAAAAATGTCTCAAACTTAACTTTCTTTCTTACTTACTTAACAGGGTAATGACATTGTGTCAATGTTGCTACAACAGTCGACAAAAATGAAACCATGGCCAGACAATAAATAGTCCACTTGTTCAGAGCCCTCTTAAATGTCTGTAAATAGTGGCATTCTAAGGAAAAACTGTTTCAATGGGAGCTCTTACGACTGATTTTAACATTATTATAAATCATGTAGGGCATAACAGTCCAGATTACAGGTACTTTTCACATCTATATCAATTAAAAGAGAGCAATCATGATCTACAGTATGTATGTACCACACAAAACAACATTAATTTTTTGTACTGAGAAGCAAAAGCATTTAGCTTTCATGGAATGTACAGGTGTATATCATCATCTGGGGACTTGCTGTGTTGATGAAAACTCTTAAAAGGCTAACATTGCACAATAATATTACAGTGAAACAAAAACTGGCACACATAACAGTGTACAAGAACCAACCTACCTTTAAAGAGTCAATATGAACAATTTGGCTTTATAAAATTAACCATTACAGGTGATGCAGGTTTCAAGACAGTAATTACATGAATATACATGTACCTGCCAGTTTAAAGTTCCAATGGCTGATTCTTATAATTACACGAGCATTTCAATAATTTTATTTTAACAAAATTCCTTACTATGAATTCTTTGAGGACAACTCTAGTATCCTGCAATAAAATTTAGGTTCTTGCATCTGACATGGTTTCCTTGAAACTGATATTCGCCAAAAATATACATTGTGGTTTTGGGTCACCTGGCGTTTTTGTTATGTCAGAAATTGTTTAGTTATACACTATACAACCACAGCCCCTAAACCTAAACAACCTTGGTTGACCCAATAATGAAACATATACTGGACAATGAACAATTAACATCTACACACATTATCTTACCATCATTGAGAGGTTTTACTACTTTTGCTGGATAAAATTTGCAGTCTTGCCACTTTGCTAACACACGATCACCGACTTTCCAATCCTGCACAAGACAAAATACATGTAAAATACACTTATCAAAACGCAAACATTAGCCACAAAACATTTTGCTTAATACTGTATAAGACACATTTATACAGTCACATGGAAAAATAAAATACAAAGAAACCAAAGATTATACAGTGTAATACTGTAATTCTGCTTTAGTAGGAATGCTCATAACCTTTACATTTAGGTTATCCAAAATTAACAACAATAATTATCTCAAGGGTAACTAAAATCCTAGCTTGACACTGCCTGATGGGTATGTCACTGTCAAGCTTTACACTCTTATTTTTTATTATTCACTAAAACATGAAATGGCATAATTTACTGTAATTGCACGTTTACACATGTACAGTGTGTAGGCAGCACTTTTGTAAATTGTGCACAAAATGGGTGTGCCGCCTATACAGTACCAATCAAAACTATTAGTGCATTTGCACGTGGTAATACCTCTTCTTTGCTGATAGTGTTTACCGCAAAATCACCTAGGCTACATGTAGATGAAAACCGCAACCGCAACCGCAACCCAACCGCAACCGAAACCGCGAGGCAACAGTTGCAAAGGACCTGGGAGTGTATATAGATTGTCATCTTAACTTTAACGAACATATCACTAAAACTGCCTCTGGCTGTATGCTTAAACTAATGAGCGTTAACAGGCTAAAGCATCTATTAGATAAAAAACATCCATCTATCTTATAAATAAGCTTTTGTCTTCAGCAAATTATTTTATTGTTTGATGGTATGGAGTAGCACGAGTAAGAAGAACGTTAGAAAACTTCTGAATCAACTAGTTCAGAACTATGCCTGCAGAATGTATGTATGTATGCTATGCATGTAAAAGACATAAAAAAAAACTTTGATCTAAGAAAAATCGGTGTGGATTTACATGCATAACTAGTCGCCGCCAATGCAGTCCGAAAGGAGATATATTTAGAATCAAGTGCTTCCAAACTTTGCGTCCTGTCCAAATAGAAATGTTTATGGGATAGTACTGTTGTTGAAAAGCTCCAACCTTGAACTAAACCTTTATGAATGACTAAAAGTATTATACCTGGTCCAGTGAAGAACCATACAATGTAACTATATTCCTGAAGTTTGTTAAGCAACTGCTTGTGGCAATTGCACGTCAACTGCAAACAATTCTGATTCAAAATATTAAGTAACAGGTTATTTAGCAGTTGAGCTTGAAATTCAGAAATATTCATTCCTCTGAATTAGTAAAATAAACTTAATTTAATGCTTCAACAACCATAGGATAGACTTAGGCCGGGTTGAGTTCAAGCCTCTGTCAATTTGGCGAATCAAAACGTAAATTGGGGGTGCAGGGATGGCGCAGTGGTGAGAGAACTCGCCTCCCACCTAATTTTTGTGGCCTGGGTTCGATTCCCAGACTCGGCGTCATATGTGGGTTGAGTTTGTTGGTTCTTTACTCTGCACCGAGAGGTTTTCTCCGGGCACTTCGGTTTCCCCTCTCCTCAAAAACCAACATTTGACTTGATTTACTTTCATTGTTCATTTCAGTTTACAGTGTTCCCAATTAGCGCTCCAGCGCTAGAACGACTAGACACTTAAATAAAGTTCCTTTCTTTCTTTTCTAACCAAGCTGCCTATTCTGTCACGCAAGCGAGAGCGGTAGCTCATGAAATACGTTGTTCAATGCTGAACTGCTCAACAAGTTTGTAACGGATAGAGAGTCATGTAGCCCAAATGACTGACAATTACAAATGTACAGTTAATCGTTTCCTTCCATCTTTCGGTTGATGAGATCAAAATGTCTTTCGTGTCTCTTCCAAGGCCGGTCGCTTCAAGCGGCCTCACCATAAAGACAAGAGATTTCCCAAACTCATAGAGTATTTCTCGATAGAATTTCTGCTGATCTTTATGCCATTAGCATTGAACAGATCTCAAATACTTTTTAGAGATCTTGACGTTTGGGGGAAAAAGGATTACAAGAAATGTCTTGAAGGCACCTTATTACGGTACAACCAAATGTGCCCACCATCGCAGATTGTAATTATGGCAAATACGCATATTATTATTATTGTCAATGTGATCGACCAGCAAAAATAATTATGCAGATTTCTTTAATAGCATCTGCTCTAAATTACAACGCTTAAAAAGACAAAAAGCAATACTGCATCCTAGGTGAAACCTCGTTTTCAGTTACTATAGACAAGGTTTTACCTCGGTCAAACTGGAGATTGAATCTGCGATTCCACCTAGTCAGAACCGCGGCAAATGCACAAATAGTTTCGAGCGGTACTGTACATGGTATGGTATGAGTAACGTCCTAATATGATCAAGTGGAAAACAACTACAACAAATTGCAAAATTGTTTGCCTAACTCGTGTACCTTCATACAGTCATGTACTTTTCTTTCTCACAGACAAAATAAATATTTGATTGAGTCAATATGTACGTTGACTTGGAAGCTTTAATTAATTGTCTCAAATATAAATAAACTGCTCAGCCTCTCATAGGTCAAGGGTGTGTGGGTGGCAACTGCATGGGACCCATGGTGGCATTTTTTTAATCAACTAATCCCACTTTCTAAAAAACTAGGATCTTAAAGAAGCCCGAAGGTTGTGGCTTCAATTCCACCCTGGTCAGAGTTTTTCTCTGTCCTTGTGTGGGCCCAATTCCATTGGTAGGGCTAAGGCTCACATGGTTTATATGGGTATGAAACAGCACTTCACATTACCCCTACAATAGTTAATTCTGTTGAAATATAAAGTGCTACACGGCCAACATTTGAAAAAACGTAACCCTCCATTAAAGAACATAGCCTGACTGCAGGCAGTAGTGTGTTTTTGGGTGTGAAATACTGTATTCCTTGAAAATCTGGTCACCAAACTAGATACGTTAATAGAGGGATCTGGGGTGAGTGAAAAAGAGATTGTGTACCAAGTTCATGTACCAAGATTACACATGAAATGTCTCTTTTATCTAACAATTGTCATAAAAAAAAGTTGCCAAAAACATGCAAACTTGAATCCACTCAAGTCAAGACAATCTAAGGAGATAAATCAAAGTTAACTTTTGAAGTCACATAGACAACATGTGCCCTAAGTATTTTGTGATAACAATAATTTTTTTAAAAAGTAGGCTGCAAGAACATTCCAAACACCACACCCAAGCCAGCACAAGAACAGACAGCACAATAAATGTTAAAACAAATCAGACAGCTGCTGTTATTGGACATTGTACAGCACATTAAAAAGCACTAAGGAGGAAGATAAGTTATGCTTATCAAACTAGCCAGATTTACTTCTACAACAACACTGGTGGGAGAGTACAAAAGTCATCTTTAAGATCCCACATCAAGCCCTTGCAAACTATAATTAATAATACAAGCTTGATAGTGAAGCTCATAAAACCTGAATCACAATTAGGTCTTCATTATTTTTTGTTACAGAATAATTTAATGTTAAAGAACATCTGCAAACTAGTGTATGATGTGGTCATTTATATGTCAAAAAGAGCAAAAGACAGTCATATTAACCTGATAGTCGCAAACTTCCTGCTAGATAGGACATCACAGTGCATGAGGATTGCCACGCCACAAAGAAAGGGAGAAATATTTTAGAAAGCAGGAGTATACAGTCACTAGCATTTAAAACACAACTCATCAATAATACATGAAATGATAATACAAGCATCAAAGCAGCTGCATAGTAGATGAATAAGACTTTGTATATACAGCAGAAATAAATAATTTTTGTCTTTCAATGTATTAGTGCACATGTAATGCAAGATTTTCAAGAATTGATGAAAATACAGAAGTGATGTGGGCAAAGTTAGTTTTGAGAAACATAATCCATTAGTATTAGTACATGTAGAAACACTGATGAAAAGTAGCGGTTACTAGTGTATCGTCCTTTCGATTTGACAAACTGTGATACCAGAAACAGAAGAATTTTTAATGTGTTAACACTCCAGATCAAGCAAATACATTTGTACTATACAAATGATTACAAGAGAAGTTGGAAAAATTAAAAAACCAAGTTTGTATACTGCATTCACAGTAATAAAAACTCAAATTAATGGAACAAATATCAAATATGTTAAAATAAAAGTGATCATATTAGGAAAAACGTTATTAGCCAATTATACTATTGAATGTAAACTCTCAAAAATTTCAATAAGTGATCTCATCAGTCAACTTAACTCAAAGTGAATCTTCTTGAATTTGAGAAAAGGAGTACTGTATGTGTGAACTAATATTTTCATCATATGTCTGAGGAGCCGTGCATGTAAATGCACATGGTGAAAACAGTGTGGTCAACCTCTTCTGACTCTCTACCTTCTAGCACATGAAGAAAGAAGACATGGGTGCAATTTACTCATACTTAGCCTGTTAATTCTCCTTCCCACAACATAAAAAATAATAAGATGGCATGATAAAAATGAGACAGACTAGAAAGGATCTATGTTTACTTTTTAACAGTGTGATGAACTTCCTTGGGATTACACCTGAGACCAAATAAAAAATGCATGGCAAGAAACATCGCTTACATACCAAAGTAAAAAATAAATTTGGCATTATCAATTTCTCAAAAATCAAGGACAGCAGCTCACATAATTATAGTTTATAAACAACATGTATACTCAATAACCTCACAAGCTTGAGAAAACATTTAAGAAAGCAGTCAGCTCACCTTCTCATCTTTGGAGTCCTGGTGTGATTGCTGTCGTGCATGTGGTCTTAAACGTTCACTATAAAAATTAATCCATTCGTCATATCGGTGATTCCAGCCCTCAAAGTGAATCAGTACTTCCTCTCTTTGTTATCAACTCTGCAGATCTTTGCAGCATACCTACAGTACATGTGTATGGACAAATAATAGTTGCATTACTAACATTTTCAACAATGTACATTGTAAGACAGTGATATTCAAAGGACCAAGTCTTGTCAATCAAAATTTCCACATAAATATCCCTGTTACATTATATCTATCAAAGTCTCAAAAGGGTCCCTAATCCCATGGTACATTTTGTGCAGTGTTAACCCTTGAGTGCCACCCAGGAGAACCCCAGCTACTACCGGCCATGTTGGATTTTTTATGACAATTTATTTTTGCCATTCTACATGTAGGCACTCAAGCACTTCATAATTATTTTCTCTTAAATGATTCTTATGAATCAGAAAATCAACACGTTAAGCACCTCTACCAATGTTCTGTCCTCTTTGTTGACCACCATCAGCTTCCACGTCATTGTTCTCATTCACGTCTCTGTCACGTTTGCTGATACTTTCACTTCACGCTCCGAATTGCTTTCACTAGGCTCTGAAAACATCCCATTCACTTTCCCCACCTAAACCCAAATTCCAGTCAGCAAAAATTTCCTGTAAAACTACCTAGCTCCTTTCCAGCTCAAAATTCATCAGACGTGACCAGGATGCCATCTTGGATTTGTCACAAACCTTGGGTAATATATTGTGCAGATTTTTTGGACAGTGGACTTCTAATTCCTTCCCAGACTCTTTCAACAACCACAAATAAAAATGCCAAACTACCAGGAAAAAGAAGGCTGCGCTTTATAGAGGACGTATAATTATACATGTACACAGAGATGTATCCAGAGTGCGTCACTGCATCCTGGGACGCACTCGTCTTCCTTTTGGATGCATAGAATATGGAACAAAGGGTCCAATTGGATGCAGAAAAAGAATCAAGTGTTATGTACAGCTTGGGGTTTGGTAAATGAAAAAATGAAACAGCAATTCTGCAATCTGCATTAGTACTGCAATATTGACCATGTGCACCTTCGTCTAATACAACTAGGGGCCCCACAGCCCTTGCATACAGCACCACCAGCCAGAAAGCCTCGATTTGAACTTTGCCCAAACGTCATTAGCCACTATTGTTTACAGAAATTACGCTTGACTTCTAAAAGCCTGGGACCACAAGATTGTTAGATTTCACAGGCAGGGTTCTGATACATCTCCACGTTTGAATTACGTGTAGGTTGACAAAATTTTCTCCCAATATCTAGGGTACCCTTGCCAAATTTGCTTAAGCCAGAAGAAGTATAAAAGATGTGAATGTACCCAGCACTAGCATTTTTGGTAAAAGTCAATTTCTCCATTATACAAGGCAGTGGAAAAGATTCTTTTGGCCACAAAACCAGTCATTTATTGCTGTACCTCTACTACTTTCAAAGGAGAATGCCATACTCATTGATAGCAAAATAATGATAATCATAATAATAATAATAATAATAATAATAATAATAATAATAATAATAATAAAATAAATAAAATAAAATAAAATAAAACAATAATAATAATTGAATTTCATGGACAGTTTTGTCTACAGCACATAGTTAAGCCCACAACATTTTCTTAAGAGAAAGTTAGGCCAGTTTCAAACATCGCGCTACTGCCATGTCGAACTTAAATGAATTTGGCTGGCAGTGGGACAACCATTGCAGAGGAGTGGTTTCAAACTTCGACCTTAATTGATTCGCGCCAAATTCAAAATCAAAGCCGTCTGCAGAGAAGCATTGGCTGGTGGAACACTGTTTGAACCCATACAGTGAGGAGCAGATTCCAAAGAACTTTTCGCGTCTCAAAGGCAGCCTTTTTGGTTGTTCCTTCTCAGATCCAAATGTACGTGCATCCTTAGAACATCTACCAGATGATTTCCAACATTTATCACAGAAACTAGCAATTTCTGAATCGCTGATTTCTTCAACTTCTTTTTCGTCATCGGCATTCTAAAGTATACCTGGAGTCACAATCGAATCACCGAAACTTCTGCGCGATGCCATTTTGTTTTCGACTATAACAACTGGGATGCATGCATACAAATTGCCAAAATAATCAAAACTATGTAAAATAGTTTATGAATTGAGTTCGGCACGGCAGTAGAGCAACGTTTGAAACCATGCCGAGCCAGTGCTGTGTAGCATGACAGACCCTGTTGAATTTAATTCTCGTGGCGAAACTAAATTCAAGTTGCCGTACTCAATACACCTTATTCCAAAATGGCACACCATTTAAATATTCTTTTGTTTGCTTGCAAATTAGCCCTTGATGCCTCGTTCTTAAGCTCAAAACTCAAAAGAATATTGTATCTTGAACAAGGCAACAAGGGCCAATTTGTATGCACATACATCAGCGGCCATTTTGGAATAAGGTGTATGGTTTCTAACTTTGCGCTACTGTCGTGCCAATGTCTAATTTAATTCCTAACTTTGGTTCGCCACGGCGGTAGCTCAACGTTTGAAAGTGGCCTTAAGCACAATTTCATTTGTCATATAAACAAATATATGTAAACAAAGTCAGATAAAGCTTTAAAAGGAAAGTCGATTCTTCATGTGCAACGTATATATATTATATATATTAACAAAGTCAAAGTTCTTTTATTCGTCATATCACTTACCTTTTATTTTCAAATAAATTGTTGCATTTTACAAATTTGTATTTTCAAAGTACAACCCTGAAAAACACAATCGCATGTACACCACATGCATGCTACTATTTATGAAAATACAGCTTATCAAAATAGATAGTTAAACTGTGAATGTCGTGATAAATAAGAATAATTATATTCACGCAACATGCATGTGTAGTCCAAGTTTTTTATTTTCTGTTCGTTAAAATTGCAAAATTTAAAATTAACTTACAGTGAAATAATAAGCGTGGGTCATGTTCAACCCACTTAACATTATACGTATTACTTCGTGATTTTCATTTATCAGCTGTCTAAACATGACGTAGTTTTGTTCATAAAAAAAATGAGTGACTAAACGCATACAACTAACTGAACTTGGATCAGAAAAATAATGTGCTTCGATTGTCTTAATGTTAGTCGATCGTAGAGGTTGGAAAATCCAGCGATTCGTATCTCTGAATATATACTAAAGCGAAAATAATATAGATCAAGACGACCGGGGTGTGTTTCCATCTCACTAGATCAGAGACATTTTTAGGTACTGTGCATGTCAAAATGATCTGGTGCTGGAAAGACTGGAATCACTGATTTTTTTGGCATGTCCCCTGTCAGGCCCAAAATTTAAGTTAACGCGCGCGTGACGTTCTTCGAAATTTCTTCACGACGAGGACAGCCCACAAAACAATAGACCAAGTATGCAGTGTTGTAAAGGTAAAATTCCCCACTCATCCCAATTCAACGTGTAATCCATTGCCTCCAAGCGCGAGCTCCCGCCTGATAGAGAAATTTTATGTTTTCCCTGACGAAGAGAGATTTGTTTGGTCGACCTCCTGACTCTGTTGTCGATTCGCATTGAAAACTACCAACATCCAAAACCAGTCGAATGGACGGACAAATTGACCGAATGGCCGTGGAGGCGAAACGAAATGAAACACATGCACAACGCACGAAAGGAAGAAAAGAAAGGGATATCCCGGCAAATTCCGATCCCAGTTCTGTCATACGATCTCCTTTTTTTTCAAGCCCACTCAGCACATATAACATGACTCAAAATATCCACGAGGATTTATGCAATAAACCACTGCCCTTTGCGAGATGAAGTGGATTTTACAGAGAAAAAACTGGTACACTAATTTGAGCCATGGGAGGATGGGAAGCTGGGTATACCGTCTTTTATCAAATTTGAGCCATGATTGGATAATCTTTGGTGTGGATTTAAAACTTACGAAACTATCAAAATGATTTTAAAAGGTAAACTTTTGGGTTTTGTGACATAGTATCAGTGGATCCAGTCCCTCTACTGATAGCAACTTTAATTTTCCAGATGCAGATGTATTTCATAACCTCTCTAATATGACATTATAATGCGCTCAAATCTTAACAAAAAAAACAAAACCTACGGTTTTTTCAGAGCACTAAATTTGGAAAGAAGGAACATTTCAGATTTTCTGTGAATAAAAATAGCTCTTCACATCTCCAAGAAAAACATTTCAAAGAGAATCCTGTCATTTATTTTTATTAGGCTAAAGGTATATTGCCCACACTAAGGGTCTCCAAAAAACGATTGACAACGCAAAAAGTTTCTTAATAAGTTTCAAATGCCTAATTTTTAAGTTTCCCAAAGTTACAACCTGAAACCAAACTTCAAGGATCTGAACAAACATGTTATAGGTGATCAGGTTTATATGTTTACACATCAACAACGTGCTAATTAACAATCTCGTATAAACTCTTGACAGTTTCTTAGGCCCATCCGTAGCTTGATTTAAGAACTAACACAAATGCGGTGATAGAGTGGTTTTTCAGTTGAGTTGTTGAAAGTAATTAGTGAAATACTTTGGTTTATGACCTACTTCACATCAGTCAGTCATTTTTTCAACCAATCAGAAGTGAAACCAAACCAATTGTGGCTCGTGCGTGCACATTGTCCCACGCTGGTTTGTGCGGCCATACGGTAATTACTTTGAGTTTTGATTGGTTTTCTGGATTGGTCCTCCGACCTTGTTTAATTGGCCAAAGTAAACTTCATTGGTTGTGGTTTTACGACACTGACAATTGAAAACTGCTCTAAACCATTGTATTCCAACGCATTTTTTATAGAACTTGCGTTTCGTATGCTAAGTCCACATACATTTTCAAAAGTGACCGTTACAATTTTTGAAAAACTATAATAACATATATATATATATATATACTGAATATACTAAAATGTAAGTTTGCCAATGAGCCCATCCGCAGAGTGCTCAATAGCTAGTGAAGCTAGAGTGGTGCATACAGTGACAGGTAAAATAAACGACATTCGTGGTCGACAAATTTTGTTTCGTAGGACCATGTCCTACAGTACCACATGTCCCACATGTCCCACAGTACGAGGTCTGGAACCAAGGACCTGAGAAACAAATGATCTGCAGCAGTACGCTGTCTCGACACATACTGCTGCAGATCATTTTTACCTCAGTCTAGGTTCCAGACTTCTAATCTTTATATATAGTTTTCAAAAAAAAATTGTATGAACAGTCACTTTTGAAAATTAATGTGAACAAGCATTACAAAATGTCAAGTGTCTATAACACAAATGCATTGGAACACAATGTTTACTCACCGTTGTTTGTGTTATTTTTCCTATAACAACAAAAACAAGACCACCACCCATCAGTAAAGAGATTGAATTAATTACAAGAAATTAAACGTTTTTATAAACAAAACTAATAATAAGTGTTCCCCAACAACCCTTTTCTGCATTGACTACAGGATTTGTTCCTAAACATTCAATTTTTTGGAACCAGAGATCAATCAAATTGTAATCATGACTGCTCAACAAGATCCCCACCATGAAAGACCATCCACTCCAAAAAGATTTGCTGCTGCCAAAAACGGTCAAGAATCCCTAACAAAAAGAAGGGGTGGGGGGGGGGTTTTCCCCAGTATAAGAATATTAACAGTTTAATTGCTATTTCATATCTACTTTGCACTGAACTGTGGGTTGATTGTTGCTCACAGCTAAAAGCTGATGTTTATTCTTAAAGTAATAAACTGTCATGCAATACTAATACAAAGCATTGAATAAAATAACTGAAAGAATGGGGCCACTGTAAAAAAAAAAAAGAGAATGCAGCTGGCCCCTAAAGCCACTACCACTTTCTACGATACAAGAATAAGTAACCTTGCATGAAACAAGAAACACAAATCTGATTTCACCACAGCACAAATATCTCTTATCTTCCATGCAGGTAACATTTTATAAATAATTATAAAGCTTGTACACTTTCAAAGTCATTTTATGAATAGATGGGCTGAGCATACTGAAATTATACCATACGGGCAATAAACCAAGAATGGCAAGATCTAATTAAAGTAAAAGATTGCCTATCAAAAATCTTTAAAAACAAGATTAAAGTTAGAGGTCCTGTGAAGAAAAGGCATCAACCAATACCTAGATGGACAGTACATTTTAATATTTACAGGAACAAAAATCATGATGTGAAAATAGTAAGCCTGATAAGGATTTAAGCCAAATTATTTCGCTCACCTTGATTACGCATCTTTGTTGTGCGAACTTCAGAGGTACGAATTTTTATGAGTCCGTAATCCCTGTCTGTTACAACTGGATATTCACAAAGTGATGTCTGATCTTTGTTTATGGGCCCATTGTCAAGTCATCAGCGGTAAGGCCGTAGAAATTTAGATAAGAGTAATTAACCTAATGAGAGCGCGCCACGAGAGGCCCGGTCTCTTTTGGAAGCTCGCAAAAAACTTTCTCGCCTTTGTAGTGAAGTTCGTTCTCATCTCTGGGAGTAGTGGTTTTTAACCAGGAATCTGTTAAATTCTCCAAGAACTGAGTCTCATTTACGGTTGGTTTGACCCCTTTATCCCTTTGAATGTTACCGATCATTTACAGTGGCGAAGATCTTTTTGGTTCGTTTTTTTTTATATTAGGGATTCTGGTTGTCGTGTATCGTGGTCTTTGGGCAGAGCTCTTTACGGTTTCCCACACTGATGTCGTGGAATTGACAGCCAGTAATTTAATTCTGTATCTTTGGTTATGACTAGTGATTCAGTGTTGGCTTATAGAATTCTATGCTCCTTGGTAAGTTTTCGCACTTTACTCTGTGTTTTAATGTGATTTTCATTTTTTTATTGTCCTTCTTCTAAAGTTAAGTTAAGGAATAGAAAATTAAAGTAAAGGGCAGCTATATAACAATAAATTTTATTAGAGTTGATTGGCTTGCAAAATCCATTAAATTGGAGACTGGTCATGGATGAGCGTTAAGCAAAAGCACTCCAGATACTGATGGTCAGTTTTTTTGCAAGGGGCAGCGTATCAAACTGCTCAAACAGAATTGGTTTAATGTTTGAACTTCTACATCTACATTGCATTCACATGTGTCCAGTACTGAAACAATTTCCATATTTGATTCATGGCTTTTGGTTTGTACTTACCTGACTTGATATGCTAAAACTCCTTTTTTGTGA
>NC_090873.1:47761495-47776495 GCF_036669935.1 Montipora foliosa
ACCACACTTAGTAACCCTAACCCTTAGTAACCCTAACCACACTTAGTAACCCTAACCCACCTTAGTAACCCTAACCACCCTTAGTAACCCTAACCACACTTAGTAACCCTAACCACACTTAGTAACCCTAACCACACTTAGTAACCCTAACCACACTTAGTAACCCTAACCACACTTAGTAACCCTAACCACACTTAGTAACCCTAACCACACTTAGTAACCCTAACCACACTTAGTAACCCTAACCACACTTAGTAACCCTAACCACACTTAGTAACCCTAACCACACTTAGTAACCCTAACCACACTTAGTAACCCTAACCACACTTAGTAACCCTAACCACACTTAGTAACCCTAACCACACTTAGTAACCCTAACCACACTTAGTAACCCTAACCACACTTAGTAACCCTAACCACACTTAGTAACCCTAACCACACTTAGTAACCCTAACCACACTTAGTAACCCTAACCACACTTAGTAACCCTAACCACACTTAGTAACCCTAACCACACTTAGTAACCCTAACCACACTTAGTAACCCTAACCACACTTAGTAACCCTAACCACACTTAGTAACCCTAACCACACTTAGTAACCCTAACCACACTTAGTAACCCTAACCACACTTAGTAACCCTAACCACACTTAGTAACCCTAACCACACTTAGTAACCCTAACCACACTTAGTAACCCTAACCACACTTAGTAACCCTAACCACACTTAGTAACCCTAACCACACTTAGTAACCCTAACCACACTTAGTAACCCTAACCACACTTAGTAACCCTAACCACACTTAGTAACCCTAACCACACTTAGTAACCCTAACCACACTTAGTAACCCTAACCACACTTAGTAACCCTAACCACACTTAGTAACCCTAACCACACTTAGTAACCCTAACCACACTTAGTAACCCTAACCACACTTAGTAACCCTAACCACACTTAGTAACCCTAACCACACTTAGTAACCCTAACCACACTTAGTAACCCTAACCACACTTAGTAACCCTAACCACACTTAGTAACCCTAACCACACTTAGTAACCCTAACCACACTTAGTAACCCTAACCACACTTAGTAACCCTAACCACACTTAGTAACCCTAACCACACTTAGTAACCCTAACCACACTTAGTAACCCTAACCACACTTAGTAACCCTAACCACACTTAGTAACCCTAACCACACTTAGTAACCCTAACCACACTTAGTAACCCTAACCACACTTAGTAACCCTAACCACACTTAGTAACCCTAACCACACTTAGTAACCCTAACCACACTTAGTAACCCTAACCACACTTAGTAACCCTAACCACACTTAGTAACCCTAACCACACTTAGTAACCCTAACCACACTTAGTAACCCTAACCACACTTAGTAACCCTAACCACACTTAGTAACCCTAACCACACTTAGTAACCCTAACCACACTTAGTAACCCTAACCACACTTAGTAACCCTAACCACACTTAGTAACCCTAACCACACTTAGTAACCCTAACCACACTTAGTAACCCTAACCACACTTAGTAACCCTAACCACACTTAGTAACCCTAACCACACTTAGTAACCCTAACCACACTTAGTAACCCTAACCACACTTAGTAACCCTAACCACACTTAGTAACCCTAACCACACTTAGTAACCCTAACCACACTTAGTAACCCTAACCACACTTAGTAACCCTAACCACACTTAGTAACCCTAACCACACTTAGTAACCCTAACCACACTTAGTAACCCTAACCACACTTAGTAACCCTAACCACACTTAGTAACCCTAACCACACTTAGTAACCCTAACCACACTTAGTAACCCTAACCACACTTAGTAACCCTAACCACACTTAGTAACCCTAACCACACTTAGTAACCCTAACCACACTTAGTAACCCTAACCACACTTAGTAACCCTAACCACACTTAGTAACCCTAACCACACTTAGTAACCCTAACCACACTTAGTAACCCTAACCACACTTAGTAACCCTAACCACACTTAGTAACCCTAACCACACTTAGTAACCCTAACCACACTTAGTAACCCTAACCACACTTAGTAACCCTAACCACACTTAGTAACCCTAACCACACTTAGTAACCCTAACCACACTTAGTAACCCTAACCACACTTAGTAACCCTAACCACACTTAGTAACCCTAACCACACTTAGTAACCCTAACCACACTTAGTAACCCTAACCACACTTAGTAACCCTAACCACACTTAGTAACCCTAACCACACTTAGTAACCCTAACCACACTTAGTAACCCTAACCACACTTAGTAACCCTAACCACACTTAGTAACCCTAACCACACTTAGTAACCCTAACCACACTTAGTAACCCTAACCACACTTAGTAACCCTAACCACACTTAGTAACCCTAACCACACTTAGTAACCCTAACCACACTTAGTAACCCTAACCACACTTAGTAACCCTAACCACACTTAGTAACCCTAACCACACTTAGTAACCCTAACCACACTTAGTAACCCTAACCACACTTAGTAACCCTAACCACACTTAGTAACCCTAACCACACTTAGTAACCCTAACCACACTTAGTAACCCTAACCACACTTAGTAACCCTAACCACACTTAGTAACCCTAACCACACTTAGTAACCCTAACCACACTTAGTAACCCTAACCACACTTAGTAACCCTAACCACACTTAGTAACCCTAACCACACTTAGTAACCCTAACCACACTTAGTAACCCTAACCACACTTAGTAACCCTAACCACACTTAGTAACCCTAACCACACTTAGTAACCCTAACCACACTTAGTAACCCTAACCACACTTAGTAACCCTAACCACACTTAGTAACCCTAACCACACTTAGTAACCCTAACCACACTTAGTAACCCTAACCACACTTAGTAACCCTAACCACACTTAGTAACCCTAACCACACTTAGTAACCCTAACCACACTTAGTAACCCTAACCACACTTAGTAACCCTAACCACACTTAGTAACCCTAACCACACTTAGTAACCCTAACCACACTTAGTAACCCTAACCACACTTAGTAACCCTAACCACACTTAGTAACCCTAACCACACTTAGTAACCCTAACCACACAGTGGTCGAAGTTTATTGGGAGGAAGATCTTTGAATGCAAGCGGTGTTGAGTTACAGGCAGCCGTTGAGAATTTAAGCACGTTATAAGACTTTGTATCTAAAATAAAGTAGCATCGATTATGAAGTCTAAAATACGCTCAATTTAACCTTCATTCAATAAAATGAATAAAACCGACTTATCTCTGGTGTACTCTTTTGCATTTCAGTGCTTATTTTATCGTTTCGGGAATTCTGTGGTTACAGTTCTAAGACGAAGTCAACGCAGCACTCTAAGATTTCGACCGTAAGCTCGCGTAGTCAGCTCAAAGGTCTAAGGAGCCTTGAAAATCCAGCCCAGCCACGATTTTTTCACGCAAAGTTAAAGCCCTAGCATTTGTGAAGCTCAGTGAATGTTTTGTCGTCAAAACCGCACGCACTTGCCTGGAAATGAGCATTTTCTGTTTCCGATTCCATGACAGCTGATGGTCTTGTGCATGGTCACAGAGCCTGGGCCCAAGGTCAAATTGACTCCACTGGATGAGGTATAGTCATTTCATGTACAACACTCTCCTTATCCCCACAGCGGCTTCTCGAACAGCTCCATTGTTACGAGCGGCGCTGTGGGGATGGGGTAAGTGTTGTACATAAAATGTCTCTACCTCATCAGGTGGAGTTAATTTGACCTCGGGCCCAAGCTCCGTGACCATGCACAAGACCATCAGCTGTTAAATTCATCAGCTATCATTGAATCGGAAGCAGAAAATGCTCATTTCCAGCCAAGTGCGTGGGGATTTGACGATGAAATATTCACCAAGTTTCGCAAATGATGGGGCTTTAGCTTTGCGTGAAAAAATCGCGGCTGGGATGGATTTTCGAGGCGCAAACCGCCTCTGAGCTGACTACGTGAGCTTACGGTCGAATTCTTTGGGTGCTGCATTGACTTCGTCTTAGGACAGTGAAAAGACGGAATTCCCGAAACGGTAAGATAAGCACCAAAACGCACAAGAGTACACCAGAGATGAGTCTGTTTTATTCATTTTATTGAATGAAGGTTAAATTGAGCGCTTTTTTAGGCTTCATAATCGAACGTATTTTATTTCCAAAACAAAGTCGTATAACGCGTTTAAATTCTCAACAGCTGCCTGTAACCCAACACTGCTTACACTCAAACGTCATCTTCCCACTAGTAATTAATTATTACACACTCTCTAGTGACGCGGACGGCTGCCTATGGTTAGGGCTCGGAAACTATGCACCTCATTACCCTTTATGAGCGTTGTTGCTTGAGGTTGACTTACTTGGTCTCGAGCATTTCCTCCGATTTGCCAGACCATCGTTTTGCACTATAAAAGTATGAAATTAGAAAATAAGTGAAACTAAAGGTGATGGACAATATTTCTGAAAGTATCTTTTATGTTTGTGTTAAGGTTTTTAAAGCTTTATGTAGATTGACGTTGTCTTTAGCAGTTTCTTTGATTTCAACAAGCCATCAGGTGATGGACAATTGAAGTCATTTTTCAAATCCTTCTGTTAAGGACGTTCGCGCCCGTTGCTACTGCGCATTTTTTCACGCATATCACGCACATGTCATGCATTGGAGACCACGAAGGTAAACACGATGCTAAAGGTGAAAACATTTTCCACAAGAATGGAACGTGAAAGCATGTGGCATTATGGGATAGCTGTGGAGCCAAGACTTCTCGGAAATGTCACGCAATGGCGTGACAGTGCGAATAGACAATGGCTTTGAGAACTTTGAAGCGATTTTACTCTTGAATGGTCAGTGACCCCCATTTTTCTTTCTGTAGATCACTTCCTTTCCTGATTTTGTCCATTTTAACAAAAAACAAATCTGTACGTGAAAAGTTCTAAACGTTTCGCCTTTTATGCTCTCGTGCGACCGAAGTTCTCTTTCGTAGACTAATGTATCGTCTTTCAAGGTCTATTTCACCTCAGAAAAAGAATTCAGCTGCAAACGTTGTTTAGTTATATTAGTTATGTTGAATTGAGTACGTTTACCTGATCTAAATTTCACTAATGTAGCTTTTTTATTGCTTACAGTTGTAAGCTAAGATCGTCTTAAAATAATGCAAGCGTCTAAAAGTGCACCTTATGATCTCGAAAACGAACACAGTGACCCCCTTTGTTTTTTTTGCCTTTTTGGCAAAAGTAGATCATCACCTTTCTGCGAGGCAAGTTTTAAAAAATCTGTACGTAAGAACGTTTTGTGCGAGAACGTACTTTTTTAATACAATGCATTTGTATTCTTTTTCCGTTTTAGACATTTTGATCGTAGCTTAAGTTCATTTGGCATCAACCAGCCTGCAAAAGAGCTTTCATTGGAGAGATTTTTATGTTTCTCACAATTTATTCCATTTAGAACCTATCGTCCATTAAAGCATATATTTATTGCTGTTTCGTCCATAACATTGAAATGGCACACATTACCATTTAAATTGAAAATAAATGCTCACAATATGAGATCAACAAACGGCCATCAGATTGATAGACTTATGTTGCTAGTGCTCTGAAATGAAGTAGTAATCTAAATGGCTAATAGTATTTCTGTAAAATCTTACATTTTTTCCTGTTTTCCTTGTGAAAACATTTTTGAAGAAAATAACATGACAGACTAGAGGAAAGGAGTTCTTTAGAACGTTATTGAGCTCGTGGAGTAATCTAGAGCCTAAGTTTCTTTAATTCGAAGCCATTTTCTTCCTACAAAGAATGATCAACGTCTTAGAAAATATCAGTGGCTGTGTCATCAAGCTTGGACAATAACGTGTTAATGCAGGGATACTTTTGTCCAATCCTTTATATTGCCAAGACAAGAAGCAATCAAAGGAGAACCTTAAAATGGGTATAAAAAGAAGGCATGTATGAATAACGCCCTTGTGTTCCATTGGCGTAGCGTTTTAACTTCAGAGGCTACAGTATTCGAGATGTCTTCTAAGGGTTGTTATCCACATTGGAGTGAGATTTTTAGCTGAAGCTTGTGCATGTGCCATTTCCTAAACTGCTTGGTAAGGTTTCTTTTCGTGTGCTGCAATCCTTCTTCTTTTACTTGGTACACACGTCTTATCTTGGCTATACAAACTCTTAAGTGAATGGTTCACATCATTCACCTTACATAACTAAATATACGTTTTTGCCGTCAGTACTAAATGATTCGCAATGTTTATTGTGAAGGGTGGAAATCACTGTTGTATTCAGGAAGCCAAGAGCAGCATGCTTTCCAAAACATCTGTGTGATATCACTGTTACAAAAGTAAATGTTTAAGAAATTCTGTTTCTTGTTTGCAAGAGGTGCACATGGGAGGCTCGATCATTTGAAAAATCTTCTGGTTTGTAAATATTAAATTATTTAAAATAGTAAACTGAAATTCTCTAATTTTAAATTTGATCTTAATTGAAAAAGGTAGAGAAAAGATTTAAATCCAGTTCCCTTAAAGGGTGGGAAAATTTTCCCTTTTCTTGTTTTTTGGCAGTTAGTGGAACTTGCTTTTATTTCTGAAAGCTTCATAGAGGCTCGTGGAGTAAACGTGTCAGATACCTCAAAATTAGCCATAAAAGTCTCTCATGTATAAAGGAGTGTGTCGTCCACTTTGTTCAGTAATCGATTTCCATTGTCAAGGTAATGCATCAACGATTGTTGTCAATTTGATGCGATCTTAAGATTGCGAACTGTAATAATTCTCTTAACATACTTGCTCATCATAAAGCGAGACTTTCTGGACAATGATATACTTATTGTAAATGACCTGATCAGCTATCTCCTTTAGAAGAAACCGACAATTCATTCAACAGGGACTAGGCATCCACTCTATAGAACACTGGAATACCCATGCGAAACTTTCAAGAGACAAAATTGTAATTTATAATAGGTTCTCAGCTAATTTAAAGGAACAAGATTTAAGCCATTTGTCAAAAAATGGATATGAAATTTATCGGCATATTCTTTTAGACCAGTACTCTGAGAGAATTGAGAGTGAATATCCAACATTTTGTTCGCCGTTCTTGATATCTTTAATGAGAGCAGCACGCTTATCTTATCGTCCCCTTTCCCCTTAAACTGTTTATTTCTTTGATGAGATCATGTGACGGTAATAATCTATGCTTTAAACAAGACTTTCGGTATTGCGAAGGATTTACTAATTTTTATTCTTCCTATCATATCAAGTCCTCCCCATTTCCATATCCTTAATGTAGAGTTTAAGATGGACTCAGAGTTTGCTTCCATCCTTCATGTCGTATTATAGTAAAAAAACGAAGTTAGTCGTGTTTAAAGCAAATAACGTCGTAGTTATAATCTTCAAATTCCGATATATGAATAAGCAATTGGAAACGTGAACGAAACAGTTTTCTTGGGTGTAATATTTGATGAAAACCTAAATTGGAAGAGTAATGTCGCATGTGGCCAATACCATTACCTCTCGAAATCAATTGGAATGATGTAAAATAGTGATACAATTCTACCTCAGCAACTACGTACAAAAAAAGCACTTAAAGAATTTTTTCCGACAATGATTGTGTATTTTACACATTGTTCTTTCTGCATCAAATTCTTAAATTATTTCTGCTACTTCGTATTTCAATTATTTAAATTTGTATTTTTCCTGTAAAAGCTATGATTGTAATCTCCGTCCCCAATTTGTTGGTTCAACGAGCGCTAGATAGTATATTTGGGGAAGCCTCATTTATATAAGCTAACTATTATCTTTTAGGCCTCCTCGCCACCAATGTAACCTCTAATTTTCATTCTTTTCCCCTTTGTATCTTTTTGTAAATTTATTTTTCCTATGTGGCAAGTAATTAAATAGGTTTTTTAGACTGCGCCTCACACTTTATTGCACATTCTTTGAGTTTTTCCTTCAATTCTCGTAATGCCCGTTTCCTATTCCTAGTCGTCTATTTACTGTGAAGGATGTTTCCATATAGGATTTTGTACCAAGTCCCTAAGGATTAGGGCTAACACTAGGAACTTGCAGATCTTTTCCGTCTTCCATCCAGTGACCAGGGACTATACGTGTCCGTTATTAATTTAATGTACTTCTTATCGTCTAAAAGAGGCGAGTTAGATTTCCAAAAGGCGGAGCTCCGTCCTATTTCTTCGATTCCACTTACATGCAATGTAGTAGCAGAGTGATCAGTTGTTATCGAGGGAATAAGTACACATCCTACAGTAAGCACCCACATATAAGAACCAAGATTTTTCTAAGTTAGGCTAAACAGGTTCCTATAAGAATGGTATTTGCGGTAGTTTTTGGCTATCTGGGTTCGTAATTTGGTTCTTATTTCCACAAACGAAATCTACTCCATGATACATATGGTATGACTTGTTTTCCTCTGATGAGGATGCTGATACCTTTATATTTCAAACATAACCATGAAAGTTTTAAACAAGATCTGTGCAGTTTAAATTCTTTTCCAGACGATTGAAATGTCAAGGTAATTTTCTAAAACGAGAACTTGTTTAATTTTAACCTAAACTGCTTCTTATGTAAGGAGGGCCTCAAATGAAATTTTTAGCACGACAGGTTCTTATATTCTAGGTTCTTATATGTGGGTGTTTACTATTCCTCTGCCTGAATATCACTTGTTCTTAACCGAAAGTCCAGGCGATCCAGTATTACCGGGGTTCAGGTTTTGAATCCTTGTGAAACCCTTAACATCTTCGTTTCTAATCTCCAGGCATTAGTCATGTCAAACGATAAACACGCAACGTTTTCTGCCAGTTCCATCTAAATCGGGTTTAAGGTTAACATTGAAATCTTTAGAAAAATAATAAACGTTCCTTGCTCGTCTTCTTGATACACCTTAGCCTCAGTTTTTTTAAAGAGAATCATAACCACCTTGCTGTGATCTGCTGCATAACTGAAGAGAACACTGCCGTATCACTGCAATTTCCAGATGTCTTCGACTTCTGGGGTTCTATTGCCGGTTTTCACTTTCACACCATCATCAAAACCATTCGACAAATAACTTTTAGAGTCAAGAGATAAAACAAGATGAATATTTAAACGGTCTTGCAAAGGTTCAGTCCTGTGCGATGTTTCGTGCGGGAGATATTCGAAGACATGTTTGTGTCTCTCCGATAAATAGCCTGTAGTCGTCTTCCGAGGACTCATAAACATCTTTACGAGTACTCATTCTCATACCAGGACAATCTCAGCGGATAAGTCACTTTTTGTAACCTACGTGACACGATTCTCGGCCTGCATTTAATATAGTGTCACGCAAAAGCATAGAAATTCAACCTTGCTTTGTCACAAGACGAAAAACCCTATCAAACTGAAAATTTGTGAAAAGAGTCTTCAGCTGTTTTAATAATTAAACTAAAATCCCAAAAGGATTGATAATTCCTTTTATTTTGATGACGTCACTTGAAAACCACGAATATGTTTCTTGCAGAAAAGTTGTCACATTTCTTTTTACAACTAATTAAAAAGACTTTTCTAAAGAACGAATAGTCCGAATATTTGAAGACAGCAATTTAAAGTTTAAACTTCACGTCATGTAGGTTTAGTGAATATATCCTGATTAGTTTTGTAAGTGGGACAACGTGTTGATGAAAAAAACTCCATATCTATGAAACACGGCACAGAGGTCCCGCATGCCCCCTACAGAGATACAATCTGTAATTAACATATCTCACTCTAAAAAATAATTGACGAACAACGAAACTGCTACAAATAATCACGTGATAAATAAAGTTGCCAGATATTGCTGTTAATTAGATGTAAAACTACACGTCACTCAGGGTGTTGCTTTCATCCTACTACACTTACAATTATCGCATAACTAAAAAACAGTCAGCACATTACCCACACTGATGGATAACCCGCACCTTGAAAATGAAATAAACACTTGCAAGAGGCTCTAGAAATCATCAATTTCGCGACAAATTTTAGAGCAGTAACTGTTGTTGTGTGAGGTCGTAACTGTATACCGGTAATCTTCCCATGTTATTTTTTCGAGTTCAGTGCTCAAAAATACTTAAAAGGCTACACCCATTATAAGCATATCATCCTCGACAGAAATCGAACTCGCGGTCACAATTGGTGGTTTAAAATAGAGTTATATTTATCGTCAACTCCTTACGTTTATTGTACAATTCACTTGTTTATCCCTGCCTCTTTTACTTAAACTGTTTGGGCCTCCATCTATAAAACTTTTCTCGCCTTGTAATTTTACAGAAATGAGATGTGAGAAGCATGCAAGAATCTCATAGTGTTCATTCTGACCCACTTTTTAAGAACCTTGGAATCTTAATTTCATTATCAATACTTTTTACAACTTGGTCAATTCATGTTCTGCTATTAAAATAGAACTCTTCCTCCCAAGTTAGCCAGCAAATTTTCTCTGAACAATGAAACAATTCTACCTCAACAACTTCGTAAAAAAAGCACTTAATGCATTCGTTTCCAACAATGATTGAGAAATTTAGTCATTGTGCTTCCTGCATCAAATTGTAATAAATTATTTGCTACTTTGTATTTCAACTCTTTAAATAACCAAGTGTTTGTATTTTTCATGTAAAAGCTATGATTGTAATCTCAGTGCCCAATTTGTTGACTCAACGAGCGCTGGATATTAGATGTGGGGAGGCTTAATTTATATAAGCTTAGTATCTTAGGCATCCTCGCCACAAATTTAATCTTTAATTTTTTCTTTTTCCCTCTGTTTGTATCTTTTTGTAAATTTGTTTTCTGTGTGGCAAATAAATATGAGTTCTAGACTTGGCACCTCACACTTTATTGCAGATTCTTTGAGTTTTTCCTTTAATAGTGTTAATACCCGTTTCCTATTCCTAGCTTTCTGTTTACTGTGAAAAATGGTTCCATATGGGATTTTGTACTTAAAGTCCTAGAACACTAGGACCTTGCAAATCTCTTCCGTCTTCCATCCAGTGACTATACGTGTCCGATATCAATTTAATGAACTTCGTATCCCCTTAAAGACTGGAGTTAGATTTCCAAAAGGAGAGACTCCGCCCTATTTCTTCGATTCCACTTACACGCAATGTAGTAACAGAGTGGTCAGTTCTTACAGGGAATAAAAATTACACATACCACAGTAAGCACCCACAAATAAGAACCAAGATTTTTTTAAGTTAGGCTAAAAACGTTGTTATAAGAATGGTATTTGCAGTAGGTTGGGGCTATCTGGGTTCGTAATTTGGTTCTTATTTCCACAAAAGATATCTACTCTATGATACATATCATGACTGATATCCTCTGATGTTAGGGTAGCCTAACCCTAACCCACAGTGGTGGATAACCCGCACCTTCAAAACGAAATAAACAGCTCTAGATATCAGTAATTTGGGGACAAGTTTTTGAGTAGTAACTGTTGTTGTCATAACTGTATACCGGTAATGTTCATGTTAATTTTTCAAGTTCAGTGTTCAAAAATACTTAAGGTTAGTTGTTGCTTGTTTCAAAAATTGTATATGCCATTTATGAACGTTTCATACTCGACAGGAAGGCAAGTCTCGGGCCACAATTGGTGGTCTCGATCGATCGTTTAGGGCCACTTATTTGTTGAAAGAAAGCTGGGGTGAGTCTGAAAAATCTGGATTGGAAGGGTTGGAATTGGGCAGTTGATTACCGTTTTATAGCGTATTTAAGCAATAAAGGTTCGTCTTCCGTGTTTCCATAGCCTCATCTAAACACTCGGGGGAGTTGGGACGATTCGAGACAGTTACGCAACCCGGAGACGCAAACAAATGAAGGAAAATGCTGGTTTTTTTTACTTCTAGATTGAAACAGACTTTCTTGATACACGCTCATATTTCCTACCAGCCAATCAAAACGAGCGTCTGACAACACATAACCAATCAAAATTCGTGATGTCACAGCCGTGTTTCCACAATCTCATCTAAACACAGCTATTGACCAATGAGAGTGCGCGTACTATCCTAATTATTTTATAAAGGAGCTTGGTGAACTATCCATTGTTTCCGTGTTAATGGAATACTTTTTATTCAGCAAATTTCACACCTATTTTCAATTTCTATTGATGCTGGATACGTGCTTGAAAAATACCACTGGCGATTTCTCAACAAAATCGATCTTTCGTGTTGTACTGAGCCAAACGAATCGCTTAAAACGGGAAAACTGGTGTTAACTTGAATTTTGTCCCTGGTGCGCTGGATATCTTTGGATTATTTTTGTCACCATAAAAGTTGTTTACACAGGCGCTGACAATTTTTGGGCACGGCCAACTAATTATGCACGAAATCAACTCGTTGGCATCGCGTTCTCGTGCCGCTTTGTCGTAGTCTTCACACAAGGCAAAAACAATACAATTCCGGAAACAAAGCATGTTTACAATTGACTGTGACACGTATACTGTAACGTTATTGTTCCAGTTAAACAACCGAGGCAAACTACCATTCCCGGTAGATTTAAAAATTGTCCCATAACCCGCACTGCTGTGTTACCGAGAGCGACAATTGCTTGCGGACGATTTAATGCATTATTCGCGGGTGAAAGACCGAGACTACGATAATGACTCGTACTATGAGCTTATTATTTATGTTTTAAATCCATTTCTAAATCGCATGGTTTTTTTGATATCGTAACTAGCTCTAAAATTATGGAATGGATTTTACTTTCTTTCATCAAAATCAACACCCGTTTTCTAAAACGTTTTAAAGAACTGAAACCGTTACAAACACATGGAAATTAACGTGCAAGTATATTTTAACGAAAAAATCTGAGACCAGTCAAGGAGTAAACCGCTCTACAAACAACGTTCAGCCGAATCGACTACTTAAAACTTATTTTAGGGAACATCAAACAGAAGAGATACAGTCTATGTAAAATGAAGTGTAAAAACCACCCGAGATTTATTCGCAGAAGTCTCTTACCTTGTCGGTGATGTACAGTGCTTGACAAATTAGACGGGCTGGAGTGTAATCGTCACCAACACGCATAGGGCAGGAAGATGGTGGCAAAAAGTCAGCGCTGTCCACGACAAAACATCAGGTGTCAATGCATCCTATCGAGGAACAATAGCAAGTTTATGTAATGGCCACTCCTTAAAAGACAATTCAGTTAAGCTGGCAAAACTTAAATACATGACGGGTATTCACACCGCCGGTGAGAAGCTACACATGTGAACTGCTGATTCCATATTGCGCCATGTTGTTCAAGATTCATAAGTTGCCGACATTTGTTGATTTGACAAAAGATGAATAAATATCGAGTTACAAAACCTTTAACTTGGACTAATTCCTTAAACCAACTGAATTGGCTTACAAATAGCCAAAAAACAAACTACACGACGGGATAATAACAAGGGCTTAAGTTCAACTATTGATGCACAAAAAGCCTTTCAAAGAGAATACGTTCGAGAAGCTTGTTACCTCTTGCGGGTTGAAAACAAGTCGCCTTTCCTCGCTGTTCCGGACATTGACAAAAACAGATGTTTTCGTTTGATTGCTCCTTATAAGCAAGTTGAGAACAATTAGAAAATCATCAAAATAGTAGACAAAAGAACTCATTAATTTAGCACGCATTTGTCTGTTCCTCGTGGATCACGTTTTGGCATCATTAGCGCCGGTGATCAGTAGCTATTCACTGACTATTCCCAATGGCAATCATGTACAGCAGAAACAATGAACAATTAAATTAAAACCTTTAATGCCAGTTCTTCACCAGTGATTAGATAAAATAAGAAGACGTAAGGAGATGAATGATCTCTGGAAAATTACAAGGAAGTATCCTCAAGGGAGGAAGTTATCAAAGAAAAATAACACATGGTAATTTGAGAGACTTTTCTTTCTAATTAACATTAACCTTAAACTGGAGAATTTTGCGATAAACAAGAGTTTGTTTTACCAAAAAAAAAGTTATGATCGTTTTTTTCACTTTCATGCTAAACTGCAAAATACCCAGCCACTTATGTTAATATGTATGGCGTGTATTGTTGTATTCTTTGTTCATCAAAGTATGCCTCTAAAAGAGCAAAATAGTACTCTCATCGCGTAAAATTGTGATATGATGCACAAGAATCTTTTACATAATACATAAGGCAACCGTCCCATGTCAGAATTTATCAATAGGCGGCGCAAGGTCATTTGAAAGCAAAAATAAGCAATTCTGAAGTTCATATTTTCGATGCAATCGCTTGCTTTGAAATCTTTTAACAACGTTCATCGTCAACCTTATATCACGTCATTTTGAGATCATTTTTAATGAATGAATAGCTATTGTACATAAAGAAAACCATATCAAAGGAAACATTTTGATCGACAGGAGACTCGCTCTTTATCTCTTGCGAAAAAATATGTGGAAAATTTTTCGGTCTTACAATATCGCCACCATTAGGACAGAAAACTTCCCTGTCTGTGTCTTCACACTATAAGCAACCAGTAATGTGAAAAGAGTGCGAAAACTATTATGACTAAAAGAAAACAGGATGAAAAAGGAGAGACAATCAAATGCAATTATTTTTATGACTACCCTCTGATCACAACAAACTTGCATTTTCTGCATTTTCTGCATTTTATTGTCCCTAGGGGACCAATCTGTTCCCTTGTAAATCTTTCCTTTCAGAAAAGATTGATATCACTAGTTAAAACCAAACAATTCAAGATTGATTATCTTTTGTAAAATGTTAAAAAGAACTAATTAATTAGTGTTGTACTTTGACTGAGATCTCAATAAAAAAACAAGGTCCAGTACAATACTTATTATTGCATCGGGTCATGGATAACAGTGTTGATGGTGGCAGCAGGCAAGTAGGTGTGGAAGAAAATCAACTCTTTTGATTAAGAATTAAGAGGCATTTTCATTCCGATTGAACCAGCCTCAATATCGTCGAGAAAATAAGAATAAAAAGTAACAACACTATCCGACGTTTCGGAGTCAGACTTGACCCCATTATCAAGGT